>NC_086128.1:25236521-25422647 GCF_963921235.1 Mobula hypostoma
TCTTCCAATCCTCCAGCACTTCACCCATTGCTAAGGACTTTTAAAATATCTCTGCTAGGGCCCCTGCAATTTCTGCACAAGCCTCCCACAAGTACCAAGGGAACACCACCTTGTTAGGCGCTGGGATTTATCCAACCCAATTTGACTCAAGGCAGTTGGCAAATTGGATCCAATGTTGGCTTTGCGATAAGAATCAGAGGGTGTTAGAGAGGGAGTGTTGTTTTAGTGACCGGTGGTTTGCACAGGGATCAGTGCTGGAACCCTAGATGTTTGCAATAAACATGAATGGCGAGCCCTTCCTGAGTGAGAATATGAGATGAAGAAGATACTAGGCCTTCACTGAATGCTCCATGAAGGGATCCTGGCTGCCCAGACAGGACACAACCAACCATTGAATCAGTTATATCCCACCCCCAAATAATACTGCAGGGGGAGATGCCTCTGACATGCAGACTTACTGACTGGCTGTTAGGGATTGGGATCTTTTCCTCTGTATCTTCTTGGAAGTTCAGTTCCATGGGCACGAACATTCCTGGCACATTTGCACTACTCTGACTCGTGTCGATCATCTTGGAAGAATTGTCTGAAAGCACAGATAGATCATAACATAAATTCAGGAACAGCTTCTTCCCATCTGCCATCAGATTTCTGAACGGCCCATCAACCTGTGAACACTACCACACTATTTTCTCTCCTTTTGCACGACATTTGTTTTTAATATATTTCTTATTGTAACTTTAGTAATTTTTATGTATTGCACTGTGCTGTAAAACAATAAATATCACAACATAAAGCCTGATTCTGACAACACAAGTTCAGAACAGTTTGCAATACTCGGAATGCTCTCCTCTTAATCTTACTTCTGACGACAGCTCTCCTGAAGGATTGGTATGTTCCTACTCTGCTGGTGATTGTAAATCTGGGGAAGCAAATGGTTTTTTGCTCAAAGGTACTGAGATGGCATCAAATCTGTCTACTGCTCCATGTATACGGGTTGAATTATTGTTCCAACCCGGCTGGAACCTCAAAGTCAACTTCCACCTTTCCAATTTCACCTGCTCGCTGGCAGTCTGACTGCAGCCTTTCCCCCATAGGAGGTCGCCAGCATTCTTCCAGGCTGTGGTTTACCAGAGAGTAAGGGAACAGAGCAAACCTGACCCTACGCTCACGGACACACACTTGCTGGCCACTTTATCAGGTGCACCTGTACACCTGCTCATTAATGCAAATATCCAATCAGCAAACCATGTGGCAGCAACTCAGTGCACAAGAGCATGCAGACACGGTCAAGAGGCTCAGTTGTTGTTCAGACCAAACATCAGAATGGAGAAGAAATGTGATCTAAGTGACTTTGACCGTGGAATGACTGTTGGTGTCAGACGGGGTTGTTTGAGGATCTCAGAAACTGCTGACCTCCTGGGATTTTCATCCACAACAGTACCGAGAGTTTCAGAGAATGGTGTGAAAAATAAAAAAACACAAATCCAGTGAGTGGCAGCTCTGTGGGTGAAAATGGCTTGTTAATGAGAGACGTCGGAGGAGAATGGCCAGACTAGTTTGAACTGACAGGAAGTCAAATAACCACATGTTACAAGAGTGGTGTGCAGAAGAACATCTCTGAATGCACGACACGTCGAAGCTTGCAGTAGCTCCAGCAGCAGAAGACCGGGAACACACACCCAGTGGCCACTTAGTTAGCTACAGGAGGTACCTTATAAAGTGGCCACTGGGTGTAAAGCTCATTGTTAACAGTGGTATTGTGGCTACTCCTGATCTGAGGTGCTCTCAGGAATGCTTTTCAAGTTCTCAGAAACATTGAGGTTGGGCTTTATTCTGGGTGGGGGCACAAAGTGGCCACTGTCCAGTTGCACAATGTGCCTGAGGTGAGGATTGCCTCATGGATCTGAGGGAGGCCTGTCACAGAGGGCCCTCCAGAGAACGCGGACCAGGTGGAGGGTGGACACTTGCACAACATTTTGAAAACATCCTTGTTCCCCCAGCGCCTCCTCCACTGTTATCAAATTCCTTTAACAGAGCCTTGCTGATTTCAAGAAACTTCCGAGATTTCCAAAGCATGGCATTGCTGAGATCTGGCAAGACTGGGATTTCTAAGGCTGCCCACACTCCCAGCCAAGAAACCTTTGTACTGAAGCTGACATACAGCAAGGAGGAGTTAGGTCGAACGAAGAGTTATGAATTATTAGTGGAGGCTACAATGCGATTGCCAGGTACAGGGGCTGGGCTTTGACTCAGCTGATTGTCGTGGAGACAGCATCAGATATACAGAACCTGTCCCCGGCGTGCTGCTTGGTGCTGAGTGGGAAGCAAGCAATCTGCTTCTCCCACTGATTGTATTTCCACCAGACGTGCTGTGGATTGCTTTGCAAGGAGATCCCTTCTCAATGCTGAATGGCAGAAAGCCCCATCTGGGCAATTGGGTTAATGTGTTATGAGAGGTACTTCCCACCCATCAGACACGTGTTCTTTGTTGGACACCGAACCGCTCTTCAGCGATCAGGAGTCATGGAGAAACACAGTGCAGATACAGACCCTCCTGCCTGGCATGTCAACAAGATAAGGGAGGTGGTTATTGATGTCAGGGAAGCTTCCGGCACTCAGTCCCTTCTTCACATCAGCGAGACGGCAGAAGAAAGTGTGAGCAGTTTCAAACTCCTGGGAGTGCACATCCTCTCGTGGTCCCGAGAACACAACCTCACAGCCAAGGAAGCTCACCAATGCCTCAGACGGGGTTCAGAGGAGGGTTATGAAAATGATTCCATGAATGAAAGGGTTAACCTATGAGGAGTGTTTGATGGCTCTGGGTCTGTACTCGCTAGAGTTTAGAAGAATGGGGGGAGGGGTGGGATCTCATTGGAACCTATCGAATATTGAAAGGTCTGGATAGAGTAGGCAGGAGGGAATGTTTCCTATCGTGGGGGGAGTCTCGGACCAGAGGGTACAGCCTCAGAATAGAGGATGTTCATTCAGAACAGAGATGAGGTGGAATTTCTTCAGCCAGTGGTGCTGAATCTGTGGAATTCGTTGCCACAGACGGCTGTGGAGGCTAAATCACTGGGCATATTTAAAGCGGAAGTTGAAAGGTTCTTGATTTGTAATGGTGTCAACGGTATTGGGTAAAAGTCAGGAGAATGGGATTGAGAAGGATAATAAATCAGTCGTATTATAGCAGAGGAGGCGCAATGGGCTGAATAGTCTAATTCTGCTCCTTTGTCTTATGGGATGGAAGGAGCAGAATTACACATTTTTTGCTGATTGTTCACTATCCAATTCCAACCAGTAGTCCACCATTCTCCTGCAGACAGTCCACCCGTGGGAAGTTATACCTTTTGCACCTTTTCAAATGAGCGCTCATTCCCTGGATTTACTCGTTTACTACACCCGCACTCTTCAGCTTTGGTTATTTCATGGTCCACCTTGACATTATGGAATGCTTTTAGTCTTTCGTAATTGAATTCCTTTATTGGACAATTTAATTTATTCTCGCAATGACACAAAGATTTTAGAATTGACCCAGCCGGTAACTATTAGAATAAAATAGCTGGTTTGGATCTCACAGCAGTTGTTCAAAAGTTGGAAACATTTCCCGAATTAATAGGGCACTCAGTTCAAATTTGTGAGCTAAGAAAGTACAGTCCTTCCTGTTTCCAGCTGTTATTTCTCAATTACCTTTCTCTGGTTATAACTTATGAGTTTGCCCACAGTCCAACTTTATACTAGTTTCGACCGTATTCTCCATGACATGGGAGGTCACGATAGCATCTCACTGAACTTTTAACCATTGCTGGGGGTTATCTGTTCGATGTACGGTTGTAAATGTTTTATTGGCACATGTATAATCTCCTCAGATTAATGGGTGCTTTGACCAGCCTCCCACAAACCACGCGGTGAACAGGTAGTTGAAACTATTTTGAAATTTCCCATGGAGGAAGGGCCGAGATAGTCAACCTTTGATATTGCATTTGGCTCAATTGTGCTTAAATCTTGTCTGCTGCCAAGACTTTTTTAAAATCAGAACTTAACATGTAGACCAGAGGGAGACAGAAAATCAGTACAAATCGGAGATGAGGGCCTCTCTGGATTCATGGAAAATTAAAACAGAAAGTGCTGGAAATACTCAACAGGTTAGGCAGGATCTGTGGAGAGAGCTCTGCCAAAAGGAGCTCAATATTTCTCTTACTACTTCAGGTTTTCACAGCAGCACACCAGCAGTACTTTGCTCCTGCATTGTCTCCGGGTTTACGTGTTTGGCTCTTGGTGTATATTTTACCTGGGAAACACAAGGCGGCTTTTCTATTCAAACCCCAAGCGCACACGGGTTCTCTGTCTCTCATGTTCTCCCTGTGACCATGTGGGTTTCCCCACGTGCTCCTGTTTCCTCCCACATCCCAAAGAATTGGTGGGCTCATTGTCCACTGTAGATTACCCCGTGTGTGTGGATGAGTGGACTGTGGGGACAATGGAATGGGATTAGTTCTGGTTAATGCTGGTTGATGGTCAGTGTGGACTTGATGGGTCGAAGGGCCTGCTTTCATACCGTAAGACTCCATGATTATTGAAGTAATGGTACAAATCAAAGCCCTCTGGTTATTCATTATTAGTAGTGGATGGTGGTAATCAAGTATGCAAGCTAATTGCCACACAAAAATCGTAACAGAAAATGCTGGCACCACTCAGCAGGTCAGGCAGCATCTGCAGAGAGAGAAACAGAGTTAACGTTTCAGGTCGAAGATCCTTCATCAGTATCCTGTTTTTGACCTGTAACATTAAATCCATATCCCTCTCCACAGACACAGCCTGATTCACTGAGTGTTTCTAGCATTGCCAGCATTTTTATTTCAGATTCCCAGCATCTGCTGTTTGATTTTCATCTGAACATTCAATGTTCCACTGTGCAGCTTAAACCAGTGTCACAGCTACCCCGTGGAGGATGGGACGGCCACAGCCGGTTGATATCCCCTGCCATGGTTCCATTCCAACATCCCCAGGAGAGTGGGTGGGATAACTGGACACAAAGGCACCAAAGGGTCAGAGAGGGGAGTGGGGGAAGAGCAAGAGAAGAAAGAGTTAAAGAAAGAAGGTGGTAAGCATGTAAGAGTGAAACACGGAAAGAGGGAATCAGACTCGGAGCAAGAGGTCAAGAGAACAGAATGGCAGGGTCAAGCTTTCTCTGTATCTCCACAACTTTCCCTCAGGTTGCAACTGTCCCGGCATGAACCTAATTGATTAACAACAGCCTTGCAAATCCAAGCCTGTTGAAATGTCTTAAGATCAGTTTTTGAGTGGGCTTTGTCTTATTTCTTCCCCAGCCTGCCCAGTTATTTGTCGTTCTGTTGAATGGTTGGCAGGAGAGTCAGAAACATCTGACCTTTGGCATTGTGGAGACTGCAGACGCTGGAATCTAGAGCAAGAAAAACAAGCTGTGGGAAGATCATCTGCAGAGGGAAGTGAGCAGGCAAAGTTTGGGGACTCATAGAAAGGACCTCTTCATACTGGCCACCTCCACTCTGTCTTGCAGTCCAGATGAAGGGTCTCGACCCAAAATGTCGATTGTCCATTTCCTTCCGTAGATGCTGCCCAACCCACTGACCCTCCAACCATGTGCTTCTTGCTTCTTTGGTATTGTGCTCAGCCTGATCAAGGCTCATTCACCTCCAATGGGAATGACAGGCTGAAGTTAGACTCTTTTTTGGGGCAATTCAGTCTTGAGATGTGGGCTGCATTGTGCTGAGGGAGGAGGGGGGTGTGTTTGGCTGATAGGTTAGGTGCCTGTCTGGTAGGTAAACATAAGAAATAGGAGCAGGATTAGGCTATCCAGTAGGCCATGGGCTCAACTCCACTGACCTGCCTTTTCCCCATAGCCTTTTATTCCCTTGCTATGCATAAATCTACCCAAGTGAGTCTCAGATACAGTAAACTTAATGAGGTAGCCTCTATTGCATCCCAGAGCAGAGAATTCCACAGATTCACTATTCTCTGGGAAGAACATTTTCTCCTTATCTCCGTCGATTTTCTTTAGTGTTATTGGAGCTGCACTCACCCAGGCAAGCAGAAGCCGAGAGGAACCAAGTGCAGATGCACTGAGAAGCTAGAAGGAAATTCACGCAGAATTAGGGTGAGGGTAGAGTCGCAATCTCACATCTGTGGAATCTAATTTGTAGAGCCTTCTATAAATTTGTAAATGAGACAACTATTGTTGGTAGAATCTCAGGTGGTGATGAGAAGGCGTACAAGAGTGAAATAGATCAGCTGGTTGAATGGTGTCACAACAACAACCTTTCACTCACCATCATCAAGACCAAGGAATTGATTGTGGACTTCAGGAAGGGGAAATCGAGGGAGCACACACCAGTCCTCACTGAGTGACCGTCAGTGGAAAGGGTGAACGGTTTCAATTTCCTGGGTGTCAACATCTCAGGGGATCTATCCTGGGCCCAATACATTGATGTAATCACAAAGAGGGCAGGCCAGTGGCTATACTTCATTTGGAGTTTGAGGAGAATTGGTATGTCACCTAAAATTCGAGCAAATTTCTACAGATGTACTGTCGAGAGCATTCTGACTGGTTGCAGCACCCTCTGGTATGGAGGGGCCACTGTACACGATTGGAAAGAGCTGTAGAAAGTTGTAAACTCAGCCAGCTCCAAAATGGACACTAACCTCCCCAGAACTGAGGGCATCTTCAAACGGCAACATCCATCATTAAGGACCCCCACCACCCAGGACACGCGGCCTTCTCATTACATGATCAAGGAGGAGGTACAGGAGGAGCCTGAAGACACATACTCAATGTTTTATGAACAGCTTCTTCCCCTCCACCACCAGGTTTTTGAACGGATCCATGAACAGTAACTCACTATTTTTTTCCTCTTGTTATGCACTACTTAATTAACTTTAAAAAAATATACACATCTTATTGTAATTTATAATCTAAATTACTAAACAACAAATTTCACGATATATGTCAGTAACTAATAAACTTGATTCTGATTCTGAAACCTGGCTTCATTCTGACCTCAAACGCTGTCTGTGTGGAGTTTGTATGCTCTCCGCGAGCTCCCCAGAGGCTCCTGTAGCGCCTACCGGATGGGAGGAGAGTAAAAAGACCATGGTTAGGGTGAGATGCATCCCTGATAATGCTTTTCACTCTGCCCAGGCAGCGTTTATGGTAGATGTTCTCAATGGTGGGCAATTGGGTGCCGATAATCCGCTGGGCAGTTTTCACCACACGCTGGAGTGCTTTGCGGTCCGATACAGGACGATTGCCATACCACACTGAGATGCAGTTGGTGAGTATGCTCTCAATGGAACAGCGGTAAAAGTTCGTCAGTATCCTGGGACAGAGGTGAGCTTTCCTGATGCTCCGCAGGAAATAAAGGCGCTGTTGTGCCTTTTTGATCAGGATGGAGGAGTTCAGGGACCAGGTGAGATCCTCAGAAATGTGGACACCAAGGAATTTGAAGCTTGATACACGCTCCACTACAGCCCTGTTGATGTAGATGGGGATGTGAGTGTGGCTTCTAGCATGCCTGAAGTCCACAATGATCTCCTTGGTCTTCTGGATGTTAAGGGCCAGGTTGTTGTCGGCACACCACGTGGCCAGGTGCTGGACCTCGTCCCTGTAGGCCGTCTCATCATCCCCTCTGATCAGGCCAACCACCGTGGTGTCGCCTGCGAACTTGATTATGGAGTTAGAACCATGTACAGGAACGCAGTCATAGGTGATAAGGGAGTACAGAAGAGGGCTCAGCACACAGCCTTGAGGCACGCCGGTGTTCAGGGTGAGAGTGGAGGAGAAGAGGTTGTCTAACTTAACTGATTGGGGTCTGTTAGTCAGAAACTCCAAGGTCCAATTGCAGAAGGATGAGCTGATACCAAGCTGGTGAAGTTTGGCGATCAGCTTGGAGGGGATCACAGTATTGAATGCCGAACTAAAGTCAATGAACAGTGAACTCTGACGTAAGATTTGGGTCTGTCCAGGTGGATCAGGGCAGAGTGAAGTACCGTGGAGATGGCATCCAGACCAGAGGGTATAGATTTTGCATAAGGTGGGAAGAGGTTCAGAAGGGATCTGAGGAAAATTAAATTCATCAAGGGAGTGTTGTGATCTAGGATGCGCTGTTGGGGTATGGTGATGGTAGAGACTCTCAATGCATTTACTGACTATGTGGATTGAATTAGACTGGTTGCTGGATTAGACAGGATGGATGTGCTGAGGATGTTTCCTCTTGCGGGACAGTCTAGAACTCTGGACATACTGTTTAAAAATAAGCTGTTACTCATTTAAGAGAGAGAAAATATGTTATTTTATCTCTCTCACACAGAGTGGTGAGTCTTTGAAACTCTCTTTCTTGGGAGCAGAGGCATTCTGAGACACTGCTTCCTCCATGGATAGATTCTTGATCATCAAGACATAAAATGCTATGGACCATATGCTGGTAAATGGCACTAGGATAGGTGGGTATCTCAGAGTCTGCAGAAACATGCTGGACCAAAGGAGCTATTTCTGTGTGGTATGACTCTGAGAGTTAAGATGCAATTCCAGAGACCAATGTTCCAGATGGAAACCAGTGTAAAATTCCAGGAGACAAAGCAGAATCCAGTTCAGGGAGGAGCTGGAGTGAAACCTGTCAGCAAATCCAAATTGAAATGCAGAGGGAAACAGTGACCAAATACCTCAGCAAATGTAGAGGAGACTTACAAGAAAATGAATGAAATCCAGACCTGAATCCAGAACCAAAACCAGAGGGTGAACTGAAAACAAGCCAAACCATTGTCCCAGATATGTCTTAAACATTGTGAGAGTCCCTATTCCAAACCTTTCTCGGATCCATACTAAATCTCTTCTTCCTCACATTTGGTTCTCACCCTCTCCCCTATGTCTGCCCCTCATAATTTCACATACCTCTTTCAGATCCTCCCCCTTTCCCCTCCCTACTGAGGTAAACAAACTCAGCCTCCTCCCATAACTGAAACACACTATCCTGGTGGATCTCCTCTGTACCGTTGATTTTCAGTGAAATCACACTCTTCCTATAGTGCAGTGACCAGAACTTTACACAGTTTTGGTCAAACTGCTCAAACTGTGGCCTGATCAATTTTTTGTAAAGACATATCAAGACCTTCTTGCTCTTATATTCCACATAGAGTCATAGAACACTACAGCACAGAAACAGGCCCCCCCAAACCATCCTGTCCATCCCAATCTATTATACTGCCTAGTCCCATCGACCTGCACCCAGACCATAGCCTTCCATACCCTTCCCATCCATATACCTATCCAAGTTTCTCTGAAGTGTTGAAATCAAACTTACGTCCACCGCTTACACTGGCAGCTTGTTCCACACTCACACCACCCTCTGAGTGAAGAAGTTCCCCCTCATGTTTCTCTTAAGCATTTCACCTTTCCCCTCATGACCTCAAATTCTAGTCTCACCCAACCTCAGTGGAAAAAGCCTGCTTGCATTTACCCTATCTATACCCCTCATAATTTTGTATATCTCTATCAAATCTTTCCTCATTCTCCTATGCTCCAGGGAATAAAGATCTAATCTATTCAACCTCTTCCTATAACTCCTGGCTAATGAAGGCAATATCCCAAGCTCAGATCCCATAGGCTCTAGTTGTTTGGACCAGTTGCCTGTGTGAGAAACTAAGGTCTGTGGAGGAAACATGGACTGCATTGCACTCATCCATATATTTAGTTGCTTCAAAAATGAACTCAACTGTGTCAGAGAAGATCTCCCACCAACAATTCCATACTCACTACCTTTGATTAGTTTCTGCCTTTTCAAGTGTAGGCTATTACTGTCAAGGTTTTTTTCCCCCAATAATGTTCCCGCCACTGGAGTTAAGCTCACGGGCCTGTAATGATCTAGTTTATTCCTGCTGCCCTCCTTGAATAAAGGAACCATATTTTTTTTTTATCTTCCAGTCTTCTGACACCTCACTTGTGGCCAGTGAAGATTTAAGCATCTCCTTCAGGGCCCCAACAATCTCCCCCTTGTTTCCCTCAGCAGCCTGGGAGACATCTCATCAAGCCCTCGGTATTTATTCAGATTTAAATCCACTGAGACATCCAATCCTCTAAGAGGACCACAAACTTGTCATGGTTTGGAGGCTTGCGTGCTTCACTGACCCGGAGAGCTATGTTGGCTGGAGTTAGGACTTTATGCTTTGGCTCTTGGTAGGGTCGCCCATGTCAAACAGATCAACATGTAGAGGCCAGACTAAGAGTAGTTCACCTGTCCTCCAGGTTTGGGGGTTCAGTTCAGGGCCAACAAACCTGACTGGTGAATAAATAATTATTACGGAAACAGCAATGAAGAATCCTTCTATATCTGAGAGTGATGGTATTCCTGAGTCTCCACCTGGGGCTTGTATGACTGACAGTGGTGAAATCTAATCAATGTAATTACTGTGGTGGAAATCCAGAGTGACACACACAAAATGCTGGAGGAACTCAGCAGGTCAGGCAGCATTTATGGAAATGAATAAACATTTCAGCCAGAGACCTTTCATCAGGACTGTAAAGGAAGGGTGAAGAAGTCAGAATAAGAATTGGGGAGAGGGAAAGGAGTACAAGCGGGCAGGTGAAGGTGAAACCAGGTGAGGGGGGTATCACTTGGAGGTGATAGGTGGAAAAGTTAAAGGGATGAAAAAGAAGGAATCTTACAGGAGAGGAGAGTGGACCATGGGAGGGGCATCAGAGGGAGGTGAGGTGCTTGTACTGTCTTCTGCAGTTAAAGACTGATGCAAAATATATGTATCATTCTTCCAGCATTTACTCCTTCTCACAAATATTTCGCCCGCTTCATTCTTCAGGGGCCAATGTTTATTTAAATCTCTCTCTTCCTCTTTAAACAAGAAACTGAAATTGTCTGTTGTTATCCAATTTCAAACAAGAGAAAATCCAAGCAACACACACAAAATGCTGGAGGAACTCTGCAAGCCAGGCAATACAAGTGTGTTGCTTGTCTATTGTTATATTCTGCACCAGTTTGCTCTTGTGGTTTACTTTTTTCTTCTTTGGAACTCTTTCGTCTTTCTTTTTTGGATTCTGAACCAGAAGATAAAACTAGAAACAGACCCAAGGGGAACATGAACCAAACTGTCAGAAAATCCTGAAACAAATCCATAATATAACCTAGTGACATTCTGTAATCAACCCCCCAGAGAACCCTGAAACAAATGTGTAACCAAACCCAGAGACAATCTAGAAACAAACTCAAGAAGCTTTTGACAAGGTCCCTCATGGTAAGCTCATCTGGAAGGTTATGATGTATAGGTTGCATGATGACATGGCCATTTGGATTCAGAATTAGCTCAAAGACAAAAGGTTGGGGTGGAAGGGTATCATTCTGGCTGGAAGTCCTTGGTTAGTGGTGTTCCATAGTGATCGGTACTGGGGACTCTGTTGCTTATGAATTTAGTGGGCTGGTAGGTTTGCAGACAAATTGAAAATCGGTGGCTTTGTGGATAGTATAGATCAGTTGCAGATTTGGGTGGAGAAATAGCAGATGAAGTTTATCTGAACAAATGTGAGGTGTTGCACTTTGGGAGGTCAAATGTAATGGGAATGTATACAGCAAATGGCAGGACCATAAACAGCATTGATACACCGAGGGATCTTGGTCTAAGTCCATAACTCCTGAAAATGGCCACACAAGTACACAGGCTGGAATGGAAAGTATTTGACATAATTGCCTTTATTAATCCTGACACTGAGTATAAGAGTAAGGACGACATGATGCAGCTAAGCAGATTTGGTTCGGCTGCACTGGGAGAATTGCGTGCAGATCTGGTCACCTCATTTCAGGAGGGGTGCGGGAGTTTTGGAGAAGGTGGAGGAGAGGCTCACCAGGACACTGCTAGGATTAGAGGGCATGAGCTCTGAGGGGAAGTCGGACAAATTTGTATTGTTTTCTCTGGAGCATCTGAGGCCAAGGGAAAACCTGATAGAAGCCTATAAAATTATGAAATGTATAGATAGGATATACAGTCAGAGCCTTTTTCTCAGGATACAAGTATCAAGTACGAGAGAGCATGCTCTTAAGGTGAGAAGGGGAAGATTTAAAGATGTGTCGGGGAAGTTTTTTTTTTACACAGATAGTGGTAGGTGCCAGCAAGTATAATAGAGGTGTTTAAGAGCTCCTAGACAGACACATGAACATGCAGAGTAAGGAAGGATGTGGAGCATGATGTAGGTGGGATTTATTTTAATTTGGCATCGTGTTCAGCACAGATGTTATGGGCCAAAGGGTCTGTTCTTGTTTTGTTCTATGTTAAATGTGTAACCATATCCAGGGAGAACCTGGAAACAGATTTACCATTGATCTCGTAACTTGTGCAGGATTAAATGACAACAAGATGTAGAACCATATTAAGAAAAATCACAGGATGAAGTGAAGGAAAGGTATATTGGTGCATTGTTTGCATCACTGAGCCAATGAACTTAAGGAAAAAAGAAAGAGAGAAATGCCAGACATGTCCATTCCCTCCCACCTGGCAACTAACATTTTTACCTGTTGACTCTTTCTTCTCTTGCTCCAGCATCTTGAAGTGAGTGTGTTGAAACTCAGAGTGCTCTGTAACAGCTTATTCCCTGCGGTGGATTTAAGAAACACGCAGTAAGTTTGAAGTAATGTGGAGGCAGTATGTTCTAGATAATCTTATTCGCTTGGTACAACTAGCAACTGAAGTGCAGTGGAGGCTGCCAAGAATCTCCGTCATATAATGGCCTGAGCGGTGGAGGGAGTGGACAGGGGAGGGGCTGAATGACTGTGCTACCTAAAGATTCGAAAAGAGCCTTCATCTGGACTCTTGTGATTAACCTTGACACTTTTGCAACCTGTGGGAACATAGCTACATGAATAAATCATTGGAAAATACATGGAATGTGCTCAGTATGGTGGCATAGTGCCAGGGCCCACTGGAACTATAATGCAGCTTGGCAACTTGTTGTTTTGCCCCTGCTTTTGCCACATGGGATCTACCCCATCCTCAAAGGCCATCTCACTTGGTTTTCCCAGCGCAGAACCGACAATCAGTGTCAGTTATTCAGCACCAAGCTGCCCCTCTTGCTTCACATCCAATCTACAGTCAGAGAGCTGGGCAAATGGAAGTTTTCTCAGCTGGTCACCAACAAGTCAAACCAACAAGCAATCAGCAAAAAAGAGAGCTTGGTTGGTATAGATGCATAGTCTCTCCCCAAAGTGAAACCCTCCACATACCTCTACCCACAGAGCCTACTCTTCATTTTCAGGACGTGGGATCACTCACAAGGCCAACTATATGACTTACTTTGCCATTTTAGAAGACATTCAAGAGCCAACTCATTAGTATGGTTTCTGGCTGAATGGTGCATTCAAAGTTCAAGTTTAAGGTTCAAAGTAAATCTATTTTTAAAGTACGTACACTGCATGTCACCATATACAACCCTGAGATTCATTTTCTTGCGGGCATTCACAGTAGATACAAAGAGGCACAATAGAATCAATGAAAAGCTACACACACAAGCAAAGACAGACGACCAATGTTCAAAAGAAGACAAACACTGCAAACACTGCAAATATTAGAGGAACCACTCTATCACAAATTCAAATTCTGTTTCTGTTCTGAGACTTAATGGAGTGATTCTTGTGAAAAACCCATTAACTGCTCTTTAGATTTAAGATCTCTCTCCATTAGATATTGAAAGCAAAATGCTGCAGCTGCTGGAAATCTGAACTAAAAGCAGAAAAGGCAGGAAATCCTTGGCAGGCCAGACAGCAGCTGTGGAAGGAGAAAATGGCTTACCTTTTCTGGTCCTTAATCCTTCCATTAGAACTGGCAAAATTTAGAAATGAGATGAATTTTAAAACATCTCCTCAGATGCTGCCTGACCTGCTGAGGATTTCTCACACATTCTGATTTATGTTATATTATTCATATGCTTGTGTGGAAAAGCTGGGCAGAAGGGCCTATTTTCATGATGTATAACTCTAAGTTTAATTAAACTTAATAATGGATTTTTATCAAATTTAAAAACAATACATAGTAAAATGCTTTGTGAGCAGCACCAATTGCAGGCAGCTTCAGCACTGGGAAAAGGCTGATCTTTAATTGCATTTGGGGTATAACTTGTTATCTAACAATGGTGACAAGTTTGGGGTTTTGATTGCACCAAGTTAGATAAGGCCTACAATTTGGTAGTCTATCCAATGCACACAAGTTGCTGAAGGAACTCAGCGGGTCATTTATGAAGAGAAACAAATCAGTTGATGTTTTGGGCTGAAACCATTCACACGGTCTGGAAAGGACGGGGGCAGAAGCCAGAGTAAGAGGGTGGTGAGGATGGGGAGTAGTACAAGATGGCAGGTGGTAGGAGGAAGCAGCCGATGGGGAAGGTGGGTGGGGGAGGGCAGTTGAAATGAGAAGCTGGGAGGTGATTGGCGGTAAAGGTAAAGGGCTGAAGAAGAAGGAATCTGATAGGAGAGGAGAGTCCACGGGATAGAGGGGAAAGAAGGGGAACTAGAGAAAGGTGATGTGCAGGTCATGAGGGAGGGGAGATTGGTGAGAGTGCAACCAGAATAGGGAATGAGAAAGAGAGAAGGGGGAAGAGTAAAAAGTGTGTGTGGGGCAGGGGGAAGTTATTACTGTTGCAAGGACATGGCGGTGGAACAAACCCAAGTGCTGAACATGGGTGCGGAGGCCAAGTCGGGAGGCGTTACAGTCGTAGAGAGCATGGAATTGGTGTCCAAGAGAGTCTTTATCAGGAGTCTTGGTTTTAGTAGCAAATTCAGGAACAATGCGAGACTTAGAACTGATAGTTCTAAGAACCATGGAGCAAGGTTACTCATACACAAGTCAACCAACGAACTGGCAGCTCCTTGTTGTGATCACAGGGTCTTTATCCTGCAGTTCCTGATGGGAAGCAAATGTGTGTAGTTAGTGGAACCTGGGAATGATTGGAAATTAAATGAGGTGATTGAGGCCCAATTCCTGTGGTAAATAGCAAGGTGGGGGATTGCCAGAAGGGACCATGACAATTACTTGCAGTTAGAGTGATCGATTCTAGAGAACTAGTTTTCTACCCAGCCAGCTTGCTAATGTCCTTTAGGAAAGAGACCTGTTGCCATTACCTGCTGCACGGGCAACTTCCTAAGGTGTGAGTAAAATACTTCTGTGCAGTTTCCTGTCTCACAAGGAATGGCACCTGAAGCCTGTAGCTGCATGTGCCTAGAAGGCCCAGCAAGTCTTGAAGGCTGAGAGTGGATTGGTTGATTCAGGTGTGCCCTGGACATCACATCGCTGTGTCAGTTAGACAACTGTCCAACACGTCGATCAAAATGCTTGGCAGAGTTCCAAGGAATGACATTCAGTTCAACTCCGCAACGAGCCCAGTAGGAGGCATTTCGTTGACAGTGAGAGCTGGGCTGAAGCTGTGACTCTGTAGGCAGGCAGCAACCCTCCACCCCTCCACCCCCCAACCCAGATCAGCGGAGCCTAAGGCAAGAAGGTAGAGACCGCCTACTGCTGTCAGAAGCACAAATTGAAGTCAGGGAATGTTTCTTCAGTTTGCTGTGGGAGGAGTGAGAGACAGGGTGGAGGAATACTCTGTTTCGCAGGACAGTGGTGAAACGGGGAAGTGTCCAGCTGCTGGAGCTGCCTGTTGTCACGACTGCGTAAGCCTTACCTTGGTGAACGACCCAGCACAGCCCGTGGGAGCAGTAGGCAGAATGCTGGTGCCAGATTGGGGGGGGGGGGGAAGGCCACATTTTGAAGAGTTTTGTGTGTTTTCATGCTTGATTTAACATTGAGGGTGAGTACAGGACAAGTACCTTTGAAGGTTTGTACCTTTTGAATGGTACAGTTTGTAAATGTACTATTAATGAGTTAATGTTTAATGAGCCTGTTTCTGTAAAGTATGAGCCATGGTCTGGGAGTGTTTATTCCTCCACCACAAAGGTTAAGAGATATCTTGTGATGTGATTTATTCATTTAGACCATAACACCATAAGAAATAGAAGCAGACTTAGGCCATTCAGCCCATTAAATCTGCTGTGCCTTTCCATCATGGCTGATACATTTGCCCTCTCAATTCCATTCAGTAGCGTTGTGGCACAGTAGTGTAGTGGTTAGCACAGAGCTTTACAGTGCTAGCAATCTGGATTCAATCCCTGCCACTGCCTGTACATTCTCCTCGTGACCGTGTGGGTTTCCTCCAACAGTCCAAAGACGTACCAGTCGGTAGGTTAATTGGTTATTGAAAATTGTCCCGTTAAATCGGGGGATTGCTGGGCAGTGCAGCTTGAAGGGCCGGAAGGGCCCATTCCACACTGTATCCCAATAAATAAATTCTCCTGCCTTCTCCCCATAACCTTTGACACCCTGACTAATCAAGAACCTATCAACCTTCTCTTTAAAAATACCCAATGACTTGGCCTCCATAGCTGCCTGGGGCAATGAATTCCATAGATTCACCTCCCTCTGGCTGAAGAAATTCCTCCTCTTCTCTGTTCTAAAGGGATGTTGTTGTATTCTGAGGCTGTGCCCTCTGATTCTAGACTCCCCCACAATAGGAAACATCTTGTCCATGTCCACTCTATCTAGGCCTTTCAACATTCGATAGGTTTCAATGAGATCCCTTTCATTCTTTTAAACTCCTGTGAGAACAGACCCAGAGCCATCAAACACTCCCTAAATGTTAACCCTTTCAATCCAGGGATCATTCTCATGGATGTAGGGTTAACATTCCTTATTGTCCAACCCCCAGCCAGCCTTCAATTCAGTGGTCTATTGAGGAGCCAACAACGTTAGTGGGTTGAATCACATATCACATCGGAGATAGGGACAGGAGGAACCCATTTGGTCCCTCAAACTTCCCTGCTGTTCAACAGACTCACAAATAATCTTCTACTTCATTGCTACCTGCCTCCACTATCCTTATCTCTTGATTCCTCTAAATTCCAGAAATCTCCCAGACTCCATCCTGAATGAACTAGTTGAAGACATTTCTCCTCATCTCTTCCCTAAGTAGCTGGCTAGTGGCGTGGTGGCATCAGCACTGGACTTCAAGGTGAGTGGTCTCGAGTTTGAATCTGGCTGGCTCCTTGCACACTTTCCAGCTAGCAACTCAGCCTTGTAAAAAACAGACAAAATAATAAACAAATTACAACGTTTCTGCCTGATGCACCACAATGACGTGGGTAGGGAGAGTGAGGAGGTCCTGAAAGGTGAGCTTAGGGAGTTAGGCGCCAAGTTAAAGGACAGGACCTCCAGGATAGCAATCTCAGGATTGCTACCAGTGCCACGTGCAGGCGGGTTTAGAAATAGTAAGATAGCGCAGATCAACACGTGGCTGAAGACATGGTGCAGGAGGGAGGGCTTCAGATTTATAGATAATTGGGCAGTTTTCCAGGGAAGGTGGGACCCATTCCAGCTGGATGGTTTACATCTGAACTAGAGGGGGACAAATATTCTTGCAGGTAGGTTTGCTACAGAGGCTCCAGTGGATTTAAACTAGATACAAGGGGGGGGGGGGGGAAGGGAACCAGAGTGTAGGAACAGATGTAGGGGAGAAGGAAGAAAAAGAAAATAGTAAAGTTGTTTGCACTGTTAGTGATAAACAGAGAATAAGAGGTGCATTTATTTTGATGCTACGAGCATCATAAGAAAGGTGGATGAGCTTAAAACATGGATTGTTACCTGGAAGTATGATGTGGTAGCTATTAGTGAAACATGGTTACAGGAGAAGTGTGATTGGCAACTAAATATTCCTGGATTTCATTGTTTCAGATGTGATAGAATTGGAGGGACAAGAGGGGGAGGTGTTGCATTGCTTGTCAGAGAAAATATTACAGTGGTGCTCTGACAGGATAGATTAGAGGGCTCGTCTAGGGAGGCTATTTGGGTGGAATTGAGGAATGGGAAAGGTGTAGTAACACTTAGGGGTGTATTATAGACCACCTAATGGGGAGCGAGAATTGGAAGAGCAATTTTGTAAGGAGATAGCAGATATTTGTAGTAAGCACAAGGTTGTGATTGTGGGAGATTTTAATTTTCCACACATAGACTGGGAAGCCCATACTGTAAAAGGGCTGGATGGTTTGGAGTTTGTAAAATGTGTGCAGGATAGTTTTTTGCAGCAATACAAAGAGGTACCAACTAGAGAAGGGGCAGTGTTGGATCTTCTGTTGGGGAATGAGATAGGTCAGGCGACGGAGGTTTGTGTTGGGGAGCACTTCGGGTCCAGTGATCACAATGCTATTAGTTTCCATATAATTATGGAGAAGAATAGGTCTGGACCCAGGGTTGAAATTTTTGATTGGAGAAAGGCTAACTTTGAGGAGATGTGAAAGGATTTAGAAGGAGTGGATTGGGACAATTTGTTTTATGGGAAGGGTATAATAGAGAAATAGAGGTCATTTAAAGGTGAAATTTTGAGGGTACAGAATCTTTATGTTCCTTTTAGTTTGAAAGGAAAGGTTAAAAGTTTGAGAGAGCCATGGTTTTCAAGGGATATTGGAAACTTGGTTCGGAAAAAGAGAGATATCTACAATAAATATGGGCAGCATGGAGGAAATGAGGTGCTTGAGGAATATAAAGAATGTAAAAAGAATCTTAAGAAAGAAATTAGAAAAGCTAAAAGAAGATACGAGGTTGCTTTGGCAAGTAAGGTGAAAATAAATCCAAAGGGTTTCTACAGTTATGTTAATAGCAAAAGGATAGTGAGGGATAAAATTGGTCCCTTAGAGAATCAGAGTGGACAGCTGTGTGTGGAACCAAAAGAGATGGGGGAGATTTTGAACAATTTCTTTTCTTCAGTATTCACTGAGGAGAAGGATATTGAATTGTGTAAGGTAAGGGAAATAGGTAGGTAAGTTATGGAAACTATGATGATTAAAGAAGAGGAAGTTCTGGCGCTTTTAGGGAATATAAAAGTGGATAAGTCTCCGGGTCCTGACAGGATATTCCCTAGGACCTTGAGGGAAGTTAGTGTAGAAATAGCAGGGGTTCTGACAGAAATATTTCAAATATCATTATGAACAGGGATGGTGCCGGAGGATTGGCGTATTGCTCATGTTGTTCCATTGTTTAAAAAGGGTTCTAAGAGTAAACCTAGCAATTATCAGCCTGTGAGTTTGACGTTAGTGGTGGGTAAATTGATGGAAAGTATTCTTAGAGATGGTATATATAATTATCTGGATAGACAGGGTCTGATTAGGAACAGTCAACATGGATTTGTGCATGGAAGGTCATGTTTGACAAATCTTATTGAATTTTTTGAAGAGGTTACTAGGAAAGTTGACAAGGGTAAAGTGGTGGATGTTGTCTATATGGACTTCAGTAAGGCCTTTGACAAGGTTCCACACGGAAGGTTAGTTAGGAAGGTTCAATCGTTAGGTATTAATATTGAAGTAGTAAAACAGATTCAGCAGTGGCTGGATGGGAGACGCCAGAGAGTAGAAGTGGTAGAGGCTGGTTCGATATTGTCATTTAAAGTAAAATTGGATACCTATATGGACAGGAAAGGAATGGAGGGTTTTGGGCTGAGTGCAGGTCGGTGGGACTAGGTGAGAGTAAGCGTTCGGCATGGACTAGAAGGGCCAAGATGGCCTGTTTCTGTGCTGTAATTGTTATATGGTTATATATATGGTTATATGGCATGGAAATAAATAATAACTTTCCCAAATGGCTGACCCATTATCCTGAGACTGTGGCCCCTGGTTTTAGTCCTTCCTTTCTTGGGATGTGGTGTTGTTAGCTTTTATTGCTAATCCCTGTTTAGCCATGAGGAGGTAGTTCAGTGTCAACCAGACTTAAATGTAAGAAGATATCTTTATTCTTGTACTCAAATGCTCTTGTGGTAAAGAACAACATACCACTTGCTTTCCTAACTGCCCGCTGAACCTACACTCAGTGGCCACTTTATTAGGTACCTGTACACCTGCTTTTTAATGCAAATATCCAATCATGTGGCAGCAACTCAAGAGGTTCAGCTGTTGTTCTGACCAAACATCAGAATGGGGAAGAAATGTGATCTAAGTGACTTTGACTGTGGAATGATAGTTGGTGCCAGACGGGGTGGTTTGAGTATCTCAGAAACTGCTGATCTCCTGCGATTTTCACTCACAACAGTCTCTAGAGTTTACAGAGAATGATGCAAAAAACAAACAAAAAAAAAAAGACCCAGTCAGTGGCAGTACTGTGGGTGAAATTGCCTTTTAATGAGAGAGGTCAGAGGAGAATGGCCAGCTGGCCCAAGCTGACAGGAATGTAAGAGTAACTCAAATAATCATGCATTACAACAGTGGTGTGCAAAAGAGCATCTCTGAATGCACATGTCAAACCTTGAAGTGGATGGGCTACAGCAGCAAAAGACCACAAACGTACACTCAGTGGCCACTTTATTAGGTACAAGAGGTATCCACTGAAATAGCCGCTGATTATGTATCTGGGCTTTCAGGAGCTGTGTACATAGACAACCTTTGAACACTAACATCTCCCAATCAGTGTCTCAATAAGTAGAGTACATGCGCATGGTTTCTTTTACTAAACTGAATAACCCCCCACTTTTCCACATTGTATTCCATGTAACATGTTGTCACCCACTCACTCAGCTTGTCTACTGTGAGCATCTTTTCCGACTTGTATTCACACCCAGCTTTGCATCATCAGCAGACTCGGACATCTTACACCTGCTGCCTTCAGCCAAGTGGCTGATATTATGGCGAACCACTGGGACCCGTGTACTGAGTCCTGTGGGACCCCACTAGCCATCAGCTGCCAACCTGAGGAAGGTCAGGCAGCATCAGTGGGAAGAGCACCTCCAAGCCTCCTACTTCACCACCCCACTCTGTTTGTCTGCATGACCAACCTTGAGCACCAGCACCTCATTTTCCATCTAGGCTTATGGACTTAGTCCTCCAACCTCAGGAAACCTGGTTTCTGTGTATCAGAACTTTGCTGCAAGTCACTCACCTGTGACATTGGTTCAGTTTTTCCCTCTTCACCAGTACAGAAACACCTAACACAGACAAGAAAGTAAAAACAGATTCTAAGTGCCCCCTTCTCCCATTCTTCCTGGTCTCGCCCATCACAAATATTCCACTTGTCCTATCCACCCCTCCCCAATGTTTCTTGCAACTTAGGATGGCCCCTTTTTGTCCCAGTCTGATGAAAGGCTTTCTTGAATAAAGGAATAACATATGCTAACTGCCAAACTTCTGACTCTACTCCTGTGGCCTGTGAGGACACAAAGATAATTGCCAGAAGCACAGCAGTCTCATCCTTCACTTGTATAAACCTGAGATGTGTCCCATCTGGCCTCAGGACTTATCTATCCCAATGTTTTTTTCAAAGTTCCAGCATACATACTTCCCCAGACGAGATCCCAATGATTCACAAATCTGAAACATTCATCTGCCATATTATCCTTTTCTTACTCTCACTGGTGTGTGGCACATGAAGAAATCCAGAGATCACTCCACTGGAGGTCCTGCTTTTCAGCTTTTACCTAGCTCCCTATATTCTCTCTTCAGGACCTCATCCCTTTCCCTACCACGTTGTTGGTGCCAATACGTACCACGTCTTCTGGCTGCTCACCCAATCCGAGACATCTCTGACTTTGGAACCTGGGAGGCAACAGATCATCCGGGTGTCTCTTTAACACCCACAGAATCTCCTGTCGGTTCGCCTAACTGTCGAATCCCCTATCACCACTGCTCTCCTCTTCTTCCCCCCACGTTCCCTGCTGAGCCTCAGAGCCAGGCTCAGCGCCAGAGACCGGTCGCTGTGGATTTCCCTTGGTAGATTATTGGAGATCATTTTCCAGCATTTGTTAGCCTCTGGAACAGTTCCAGTGGATAAGAGGGTAGCTAATGTAACACCAGCCCTTAAAAACAGAGAGAAAATGAGGAATTCTAGACAGGTCAGCCTGGCATCAGGGGTGGGGAACAATGTTGGATCCATGGTAAAATGAGTGATAGCTGAGCACGTGGATGAGAATGACAGGAGGGGACAAAGTCAACATGGATCTGTGGAAGGGATACTATGCTTGACAATTTGTGGATATAATGAGCAGAATAATTGAGGGAGAATTAGTGATGTATTTGGACCTCGAGGAAGCTTTGGATAAAGTCCCACAGGAGAACATAGAACAGTAAAGCTCAGTACAGGCCCTTCAGCCCATGACATTGTGCCAACCCTTTAACCTACTTTAAGTTCAATCTAACCCTTCCCTTCCACAGCCCTCCATATTTTTTTCCCTCCATGTGCCTAAGAGTTTCTAAAATGTCCCTAATGTATCTGGCTTTACCATCATGGCTGGCAGGGTGTTCCATATACCCACCATTCTCTGTGTAAAGACATTTCCCCCATACTTTACTCCAATTACCTTAAAAAGATGCCCAATTTACTCCAATTCTCTGACATCCCCCCCATACTTTACTCCAATTACCTTAAAAAGATGCCCCCTCGTCTTAGCCATTTCCACCCGGGAAAAAAATCTCTGACTATCCACACCATCAATGCCTCTTATCATCTTGTACACCTCTATCAGGTCACCTCTCATCCTCCTTTGCTCCAAAGAGAAAAGCCCTAGCTCCTTCAATCTATCCTCATAAAAGATGCTCTCTAATCAGAGAGGCATCTCGGTAAATCTCCTCTGCACCTTTTCTAAAGCTTCCACATCTATCCTACAATGAGGTGACCAGAACTGAACACAATATTCCAAGTGTAGTATCACCAGGGTTTTATAGAGCTGCAACGTTACCTCACGGCTCTTGAACTCTATCCCCCGACTAATGAAGACCACATACAATACGCCTTCTTAGCAACCCTATCAACTATATCAATAGATCAGTGTGTACAATTAAAGCAGATGGAATTGGAGGCAAGGTACTGATATGGGTAGAGAATTGGTTGCGTAACAGGATGCAGAGTAGGAACACATGGACCTGTTTCTGAGTAGTAAGCGGTGACTAGTGTGGTACCACAGGGATCAGTGCTGGGACCTCAGCTACTCACAATATACTGTACATCAATGAATTTGGTGAGGGAATTTAATGTAATATCTCCAGGTCTGGGACACTAAGTTGGTGGAAGGGGAGCCTTGAGAAGGATGTTGAGAAGCTCCAAGTTGATTGGATTGGTTGAGGGAGTGGGCAGACTTGTGGCAGACACAGTGTAATGTGGATCAGTATGAGGGGATCCACTTTCATGGCAATAACAGGGAGGCAGATTATCTGAATGGTAATAGATTGGAAAAGGGGGAGGTACAACAAGAGATGGGTATCCTTGTGCACCAGTAGGGTAACATGCAGATATAACAGGCAGTTAGGGAAGAAAATGGTGGTCTTCATAATGGGAGGATTTGTGCATAGAAACAGGGATATCTTGCCGTAATTGTACAGGGCCATGGTGAGACCAAACCTTGAATACTGTGTGCAGTTTTAGTTTCCATATCTGGAGAGAGTTGAGTGAAGGTTCACTAGACCTACCCTGGGATGAGAGGAGTGACATATGAAGAGAGGTTGGATCAATTAGACACATAGTCACTGGGGTTTATTAGAGTGAGAGTTAACCTCAGAAACCAACACAATTTCAATGGGATTGGACAGATTAAATGCAGGAAGGATGTTCCTGATGGTGGGCAGAGACTAGGGTTAGTCACGAGGAAAGGGTAAGGGATGTCAGTTAGCTCTGATGTGAGGAGAAATTCCTTCTCTTGGAGTGTGGTGAACCCGTGGAATTCTCCACCACAGAAAGCAATTGAAGACAAACCATTAAGTATATTGGGATTACACCTGTATTATTTGAAATCTTTTTTGTACATGTTTATCAACAATAAGATTATTCCAATCTCTCTGTATCAATATTGTTATTTTGTTTATAATTTTGGAAAATTAATAAGAAGATTTACAAAGAAAGAAAGAAATATATTTGGGAGTTGGATGTTATTCTTGGGGCTGGAGGATCAAGGGCTACAGAGAGAAATGTGGAACAGGGAATTGATCAGCCAAGGTCATATTGAATGGTACAGGAGGTTTGAGGGGCCAAATGGCCTGCTGCTGATCCTAATTTCTATGCTTCAGCCCATCCCCTGCTTTTGACCATACTTTCCACTGACCGTCTCATGGGTTGCATTTCTTTCCGATTCAGTCCAAGAATTTCCAGCAGTGGCTTCAGTTCTTATCCTTATATCAGTCACTCAGTCTGGCATAGTCCACCTTGTGTCCATTCCCAGCTCCCTGCAATCCTCACCAACCCCTTCCTGTCCATGTTAGCCCTCACCAACACTATCCACGAGTGATGGGTTTAAGTTTCATGTGAACACTGACAGCACTCCACCTTTATCCAGGCCATCTCCACCGCCTCATGTGTTGCTAAGCTGCCTGCTTTGAAACCCTGTGCTGACTGAGCTATGTTTTTCCCCAGACAAGGAAAAGGACATACATGGTAAATAGTAAGAGCTTTGGGGAATGTTGATGAACAAAGTGACAAATCTATAGCTCCCTAAAATTGGCAACATAAGTGGGTACGATGGTGAAGGAGGCATGTAGGATGTTTATCTGTATTAATGAGTGAATAGGCTATGAGGCCAGTTACAACACTGGTCAGACCACAGCTGGAGTACTGTGCACACTTCTGCTCACCACTCTGTGGGAGAGGGTGCAGAGGAGATATACCAGGACATGGAGTGTTTCCGTTATGGGGAGAGGTTGGACAGGCTGGGTTTGTCTTCTTGGAGCTCAGTAGGCTGAGGGAGGGCCTGACAAAGGGGTACAAAATTACAAGAGCGATAGATAAGAAAGGCAGTAAAAATCTATATCCCATGGCGGGGTTGTCAAATGCAGGAAAACATAGGTTTAAGGAGAGGGATGGGGTTTTTAGAGGGAATCTGCGGGGGATAGCTTTGGAATCTGGAACACACTGCCTGAGGGGTGGTGGAGGCAAGGACTCTCACAACATTTCAGGAGCATCTTAATGGAATTATGAAAAAACACCAAGGCTTTGAAGTAGGGGCCAATGCAGGTAAACAGGATTAGTGTAAATACAACAGGTGGCATGGATATAATGAGTTGGAGGACCCACCTCTATGCTGTATGTGACAATAAGGCTGGTTATACAGTATCACTCATTTGTCAGCTTTCAGGCAACAGCAGCCAGTGAAAGGCACGGCTTCCGTCCATCACAAAACCTTCTGATTTCCAAACGTGATCTAACTCTGCCCTGTCATGCGACAATGGTAATGCTCTCACCTTGAATGGCTTTTTGGTAGCAGCTTTGCCTCCTGAATTAAAAGTGGAGCAAGATTTGATTTGATTTTCTGAACTCTTATTCTGTCTAAACAAAAAAAAGTAACAATGAGTTTATAAGTTTACAAGCTCCTTGTTACCCAAGTACCTTCTTAGTGTCAATGAAGAGCCATTTTATTTAAACTGGTTGGCTTGGTGCAATACTAATTCCTGCTGACTTGTAAACAAAACTATAGCTGACTGGGTGCCTAAATGTAATGTATAGTATAATGGTGTGCGGGCACGTGGCCAAGTGGTTAAGGCATTCAACGAGTGATCTGAAGGTGGCTAGTTCGAGCCCCAGCCGAGGCAGTGTGTTGTGTCCTTGAGCAAGGCACTTAACCACACATTGCTCTGCGACAACACTGGTGCCAAGATGTATGGGTCCTAGTGCCCTTCCCTCGGACAACATCGGTGTCGTGGAGAGGGGAGACTCGCAGCATGGGCAACTGTCCGTCTTCCATACAACCTTGCCCAGGCTTGCGCCCTGGAGAGTGAAGACTTTCCAGGCGCAGATCCATGGTCTTGCAAGACTAACGGATGCCTTTACCTTCTTTGTCTCTTTGACTCAAGAGAGACTCAAGTAAGAGACCTTAGGACCATAAGACACAGGAGGAAAATTATGCCATTTGGCTCAACCAGTCTGCTCCGCCATTCCATCATGACTGATTTATCATCTCTCTCAAACCCCATTCTCCTGCCTTCTCCCCGTAATCTTTGATGCCCTTACTAATCAAGAACCCACCTTTAGGAAGTAGCTGGAGAGATTGCGGAGGCATTAACAATGATCTTTCAAGAATCGATAGGTTCTGGCATTGTACCGGATGACTGGAAAATTGCAAATGTTACTTCGCTACTTAAGAAGGGTGGGAGGCAGCAGAAAGGAAACTATAGACCTGTCAGCCTGACATCAGTGGTTGGGAAGTTGTTGGAATCGATTGCTAGGGATGAGATTACAGAATACCTGGAGGCACATGACAAGATAGGCCAAAGCCAGCATGGTTTCCTGAAAGGAAAATCCTGCCTGACTAACCTACTGCAATTTTTTGAGGAAATTACAAGCAGGGTAGACAAAGGAGATGCAGTGGATGTGGTGTACTTGGATTTTCAGAAGGCCTTTGACAAGGTGCCGCACAGGAGGGTACTTGGCAAGATAAGAGCCCATAGAATTACAGGGGAGTTACTAACATGGGTGAGCATTGGCTGATCGGCAGAAAACAGAAAGTGGGAATAAAGGGATCCTATTCTGGCTGCCGGTTACCAGTGGAGTTCCACAGAGGTCAGTGTTGGGACCACTGCTTTTTACAATGTATGTCAATGATTTGGACTATGGCTAAATTTGCCGATGATACAAAGATAGGTGGAGGATTCCCTAAAGGTTAACCTCCAGGTTGAGACGGTGGTGAAGAAAGCAAATGCAATGTTGGCATTCATTTCTAGAGGTATAGAATATAAGAGCAGGGATGTGATGTTGAGGCTCTATAAGGCACTCGTGAGACCACACTTGGAGTATTGTGTGCAGTTTTGGGCTCCTTATTTTCGAAAGGATATACTGACATTGGACAGGGTTCAGAGAAGATTCACGAGAATGATTCCAGGAATGAAAGGGTTACCATATGAGGAACGTCTGGTAGCTCTTGGGCTGTATTCCCTGGAGTTCAGGAGAATCGGGGGCGGGGGGGGGAAATCTCAGAAATATTCCGAATGTTAAAAGGCCTTAACAGATTAGATATAGCAAAGTTATTTCGCATGGAAGGGGAGTCTAGGACAAGAGGGCACGACTTCAGGATTGAAGGATGTCCATTTAGAACAGAGATGTGGAGAAATTACTTTAGTCAGAGGGTGGTAAATCTGTGGAATTTGTTGCCACGAACGGCTGTGGAGGCCAAGTCATTGGGTGCATTTAAGGCAGAGATAGATAGGTTCCTGATTAGCCAGGGCATCAAAGGGTATGGGGAGAAGGCAGGGGAGTGGAGGTGATTGGAAGAATTGGATCAGCCCATGATTGAATGGCAGAACAGACTCGATGGGCCGAATCGCCTACTTATCTTATGGTCTTATGGTCCTTACTCTTCTCCTGTCAGTAGAAACAGTTCTGCTGGGCTTAGTAGCTAATCCACACGTGAAGGCCGGGAGCTGGACTTTGTTGTCAGAGGCTATTTGAGGTCCAAGCCATTGGAGCATTTAATAGGTAGTGGGGGCTTATCCTCACTACCACCCCCGGCTATAACAACCTTAAAGGCTGGACTAGCAACTGTTATAAAAGCTTCAGGATTGACAGGGGAGGAAACAAAAGAGAAGGAAGCATTACATTATTGATCAAGGAGACCAGCAGTGTGTTAATGAGGGCGGCTTCCCCTGGAAGGCTTATCAAATGAAGGCGTGTGGGTAGAGTTCACAAGTAAAGAGGGTGGTTACTTTTCTGGGGTGCATTTCAGGGCTTTTAATGGCCCGTGCAAGTCAGAGCATATGTAGGCAAATCATAGGGAGGTGTCGGAGGAATAGGTTATAGTACTGGGGATTTCAACATCCCAAGTAATAACTGCGATCGTGTTAAGCTTGGAGAGTGTGGAATTTTTAAGAAGTGCTGAAGAAAGCTGCTTTATCTAGTTCATAGTCCCACTTGAGAAGAAAACTTTGCACACATATAATTCATGTATAATTTATGTCAATTTGTTTATGTTAACTTATATGTGGCTTCATCTTGGAATGTATTGTGCTGCTGCAGATGACTTATTTTATAAGTAACAGGACAGTTAACATCTTAGTCCACATGTATTTTGTAACTAGACATAGACAATAGACAATAGGTGCAGGAGTAGGCCATTCGGCCCTTTGAGCCAGCACCGTCATTCACTGTGATCATGGCTGATCATCCACAATCAGTATCCAGTTCCTGCCTTATCCCCATAACCTTTGATTCTGCTATCTTTAAGAGCTCTATCCATCTCTTTCTTGAAAGCATCCAGAGACTTGGCCTCCACAGCCTTCTGGGGCAGAGCATTCCATACATCCACCACTCTCTGGGTGAAAAAGTTTTTCCTCAACTCCGTTCTAAATGGCCTACCCCTTATTCTTAAACTGTGGCCTCTGGTTCTGGACTCACCCATCAGCAGGAACATGCTTCCTGCCTCCAGCGTGTCCAATCCCTTAATAATCTTATATGTTTCAATAAGATCCCCTCTCAGCCGTCTAAATTCCAGAGTATACAAGCCCAGTCGCTCCAGTCTTTCGACATATGACTGTCCTGCCATCCCGGGAATTAACCTTGTGAACCTACGCTGCACTCCCTCAATAGCAAGAATGCCCTTCCTCAAATTTGGAGACCAAAACTGCACACAGTACTCCAGGTGTGGTCTCACCAGGGCCCTGTACAGCTGCAGAAGGACCTCTTTGCTCTTATACTCAATTCACCTTGTTATGAAGGCCAGCATGCCATTAGCTTTCTTCACTGCCTGCTGTACTTGCATGCTTGCTTTCAGTGACTGATGAACAAGAACACCTAGATCTCGTTGTACTTTCCCTTTTCCTAACTTGACTCCATTTAGATAATAATCTGCCTTCCTGTTCTTACCACCAAAGTGGATAACCTCACATTTATCCACATTAAACTGCATCTACCATGCATCCGCCCACTCACCCACCCTGTCCAAGTCACCCTGCATTCTCATAACATCCTCCTCACATTTCACACTGCCTCCCAGCTTTGTGTCATTGGCAAATTTGCTAATGTTACTTTTAATTCCCTCATCTAAATCATTAACATATATTGTAAACAGCTGCAGTCCCAGCACTGAACCCTACGGTACCCCACTAGTCACTGCCTGCCATTCCAAAAGGGACCCATTAATCGCTACTCTTTGTTTTCTGTCAGCCAGCCAATTTTCAATCCATGTCAGTACTCTGCCCCCAATACCACGTGCCCTAATTTTGCCCACTAATCTCCCATGTGGGACTTTATCAAAGGCTTTCTGAAAGTCCAGGTACACTACATCCGCTGGCTCTCCCTTGTCCATTTTCACAGTTACATCCTCAAACAATTCCAGAAGATTAGTCAAGCACGATTTCCCCTTCGTAAATCCATGCTGACTTGGACCGATCCTGTTACTGCTATCCAGATGTCTCGTAATTTCATCTTTTATAATTGACTCCAGCATCTTTCCCACCACTGACGTCAGGCTAACTGGTCTATAATTCCCCGTTTTCTCTCTTCCTCCCTTCTTGAAGAGAGGGACAACATTAGCCACCCTCCAATCCACAGGAACTGATCCTGAATCTATAGAACATTGGAGAATGATTACCGATGCGTCCACGATTTCTAAAGCCACCTCCTTATTTTCATAGTATTTATTCTTTGTGTTTGTAAGCCTATGAAACAAACTTGAACTTAATATTCAAGGCAGTACTGGACATCATTTTACATAATAAAGCTGGTTCAGTGGGTGAGCTTTTTGAGGATGGTGACCATACATTTATAAGTTTCAAGGTTGTTACAAAGATGTAAGGATAGTCTGGAAATTATGGCCAAGAATTAGGGGAAAGCCAGTTTCAAGCTCATACACCAGGACCTGGCAAAGGTAGAGCACGATTGGCAGCTGGATCTCCATCTGCACGGTGGGAGTGAAATAGTGAGAGTTCAGTCCTGACCTGTTCCTGGAAGGATGAAGATTAGCAAGTTCAAGAAATCTGGGAAGTTGAGGGATACCGAGGTTTTGTTAAAGGGGTGAAAAGCATATGGCAGGTATAGAGAACTGAAAACAGGGGAGGGAGGTCATTCAGGACTATAGAGTGTGTGTGTGTGTGTGAGACAGAGAGAGAAAGAGACTTGATAAAGGTGCACAAGATGAAAAGAGGCACAGATCGAGGCTTTAGAGAAGGTGCAGAGGAGATTGACTACATTGCTGCCTGGATTAGAGAGCATGACTTATGACTTATGGGGAAAGGTTGAGCAAGCTTGGGCTTTTCCATTTGGACTGAAGGAGGGTGAGAGGTGACTTGATAGAGGTGTACAAGATGATAAAAAGCATAGATTACATGGATAGCTAGAGACCTTCTCCAGGGTGGAAATGGCTAATATGAGGGGGCATATTTTAAGGTAATTGGGGGAACGTATACAGGTGATATCAGAGTTATGTTTTACACAGTGTGCTGCTGTGTGGAATGTGCTGCCAGGGTCGGTGGTAGAGGCTGCTATATTAGGGACATTTAAACATTCTTAGATAGGCACATGGATGGCGGAAAAATGGAGAATTTTTTTAGGAGGGAAGTGTTAGATTGATTTTAAAGTACATTAAATAGTTGACACAACACTGTGGGCTCACAGGTGAAGTGTTGCCTCACCTGGAAGGACTGTTTGGGCCCTGATTGGTGGTGAGGGAGGAAGTGTAAGGGCATGTGTAGCACTTGTTCCGCTTACACGGATAAGTGCCAGGAGGGAGATCAGTGGGGAGGGATGGGGGGGGGGGACGTATGGACAAGGGAGTCGCGTAGGGAGCGATCCCTGCGGAAAGTGGGGGGATCCCGTTGGATGTGGCAGAAGTTACGGAGAATAATATGTTGGACTCGGAGGCTGGTGGGGTTCCCACCAGTAAGCACACCTTTCCCTCCCCGCCCTCTCTGCATTCCAGGGAACACCTACGCTCTGTCCGCCAGAGAAAGCAGGATCTCCCAGTGGCCACACGTTTTAATTCCACATCCCATTCCCATTCTGATATGTCTATCCACGGCCTCCTCTACTGTAAAGATGAAGCCACACTCAGGTTGGAGGTACAACACCTTATATTCCGTCTGGGTAGCCTCCAACCTGATGGCATGAACATCGACTTCTCTAACTTCCGCTAATGCCCCACCTCCCCCTCGTACCCCATCTGTTACTTATTTATATACACACATTCTTTCTCTCACTCTCCTTTTTCTCCCTCTGTCCCTCTGAATATACCCCTTGCCCATCCTCTGGGTCCCCCCCCCTCCTTGTCTTTCTTTCCAGACCTCCTGTCCCATGATCCTCTCATATCCCTTTTGCCAATCACCTGTCCAGCTCTTGGCTCCATCCCTCCCCCTCCTGTCTTCTCCTATCATTTTGGATCTCCCCCTCCCCCTCCCACTTTCAAATCTCTTACTAACTCTTCCTTCAGTTAGTCCTGACGAAGGGTCTCGGCCTGAAATGTCGACTGCACCTCTTCCTAGAGATGCTGCCTGGCCTGCTGTGTTCACCAGCAACTTTGATGTGTGTTGCTTGAATTTCCAGCATCTGCAGAATTCCTGTTGTTTGGAAGAGATAGTATTGGGTTTCTTAAAGAGCATTGAGGTGGTTAAGTCCCTAGTGCCTGATGGGATATACCCCAGGTTATTGAGAGAGGCAAGTGAAGAGATTTTTGGGGCCTTGACTAATATCTTTGTGTCCTCTATAGCAACAGGCAAGGTCCTGGAGGACTGGTGAGTAGCTAATATTGTTCCATTAATTAAGAAGGGAACCAGGGATAACCTTGAAAACTATAGATCGGTGAGGCTCATGTCACTGGTAGGGAAGTTCCTGGAGAGAGTTATTATGTATAGTATTTATGAGCATTTGGAAAACCATGGCCAAATTAGGGAGAGCCTGCATAGCTTTGTGTGAGGCAATTCATGTCTTACTAACTTGATTGAGTTTTTTTGATGAGGTGATGAGGGTGATTGATGAAGATGGAGCTGTGGATGTTGCCTACATGGATTTTAGTAAGGTGTTTGACATGGGAGGCACATCCAGAAGATTAAGATGCATGGGATCCATGGTGGAATGGACATTTTGATTCAGAACTGGCTTGCCCATAGACTACAACTACGTCGACTCAGGCCTAGGGTGCCGGCGTCGGGCATGATGAAGGACTCTCCACTTCTCCCTCTCCCTCATCAGTGTGTTCAGTTCATCTACATTAGCCACGCCGCTGTCTTCTAGGAGCGTGTTGACCACAGTCTTGGGAGGGCGCCCAGGGTTCATCCTCCCGTGTTTGGGCTCCCATGTGATGACTAGGTTGGCAGGTAGCTTGGAGTGGGCCCATAGAAGACAGACGGTAGAGGTCAAAGGGACTTACTCTAGCTGGAGCTCTGTGATCAGTGGTGTTTCACAGGGATCTAAACTGTGATCTCTGCTGTTTATGATGTATATAAATGACCTGGATGAAAATGTAGATGGATGTGTTAGTAATTTTGCAGATGATATGACGATTGGTGGTGTTGTGGATCGTGTAGAAGAGTGGCAAATACTACAACGGGATATAGATCAGTGCAGCAATGGGTGGAGAAATGGCAGATGTCGTTTAATCCGGCCAAATGTGAAGTGCTGCCCTTGGTAGGTCAAATGTAAAGAGACTGTACACTGTTCAGAACAAGATCCTTAACAGTGTTGGTGAGCAGAGGGGTCTTGAGATCCAAGTTCATAGTTCCTTGAAAGTGGCTCCACAGGTTGGTAGGGTACTTAAGAAGACACACGGCATGCTTGCCTTTGTTATTTGAGGCAATGAGTTCAAAAATTAGGAAGTTATGTTACAGCTTTATAAAATTCTCATTAGGCCACATCTGGAGTAGTGCACACAGTTCTGGTCGCCCCATTGATAGGAAGTATGTCGAGGCTTTGGAGAGGGTGCAGAAGAGGTTTACCAGGATGCTGCCTGGTTTAGAGGGCATGAGCTATAACAAGAGGCCGGACAAACTTGGGTTGTATTCTCTGGAGCGGCAGAGGATGAGGGAAGGTCTGGTAGTTTATAAGATTATGAGAGGCATGGATAAAGTAGGACAGTATCTGTTCCCCAGAGTTGAAATGTCTAATACCAGAGGGCATGCATTGAAGGTGAGAGGAGTAATTTTAAAGGAGGTGTGAGGGTCAAGTTTCTTTTACACAGTGGTGGGTGCCTGGACTGTGCTGCCTGGGGTGGTGGTGGAGGCAGATACATTCGGGACTTTTAAGAGATGTCTAAATAGGAGCATGAGGCATATGGGCATTATGTAGGCAGAAGGGATTAGTTTAGTTGACCATTTGACTACTGATTTAATTGGGTTTGGTGGAATACTGTGGGCTGGATGGCCTGTCCCGCTCAGTGCTCTATTTTCTATATCAGGACTGGAAAGGAAGCGAAGAGAAACAATGATAATAAGCTGGGTGGAGGGAAAGGAGTACAAACGGGCAGGCGATGGGTGAAACCAGGTGAGGAGGATAGGGGAGAAAGGAGAAAGTAAGAAGCTGGTAGGTGATTAGTGGAACAGGGAAAAGACTGAAGAAGAAGAATTCTGATAGGAGAGGGCAGTAGATCATGGAATAAAGGGAAGGAGGAAGAGTATGGCCCATGAAGGACTAAAGAGGTGACCTATGGATGGAGCCAAGAGACACGTGTGAGGTTTTAAGTGATTTTGGAAGTCTTATAAAGGTAGGACAATACAATGAATGGTAAAGTCCAGGCAGTCCTCAGGAAGAGACAAACCTTAGTGTAGAAATCCAAATATCCCAAAAGGTGGCAGTATAACATGGTGAATAGAACGCAGCACACAGACTAGTACTGTATAACACTCCAACAGGCCTTTCTGCCCATTACGTCTGTGCCGAACTCAATACCAGTCAAACTAAATCCCTTCTGCCTGTACATGGTCAATATCCCTCCATTCCTTTCACATTCATGCATCCGTCTCAATGCTTTGTAAAAGTCGCTGTCATATCTGCTTCCGCCACCTTCTGTAGCGGCAGAGGATGAGGGAAGACTTTCCAGGTTCCAGGCAGCACGTTCCAGGTACCCACCTCTCCGTGCAAAGAAAACTTGCCTCAAAAAAGGATCTTGGACCTGAAACATTGACTCTGTTTCTTTCTCCACAGTTGCTGCCTGACCATAGAACCATAGAAACTACAGCACAGAAACAGGCCTTTTGGCCCTTCTTGGCTGTGCCGAACCATTTTCTGCCTAGTCCCACTGACCTGCACACGGACCATATCCCTCCATACACCTCCCATCCATGTATCTGTCCAATTTATTCTTAAATGTTAAAAAAGAACCCGCATTTACCACCTCGTCTGGCAGCTCATTCCATACTCCCACCACTCTCTGTGTGAAGAAGCCCCCACTAATGTTCCCTTTAAACTTTTCCCCCCTCACCCTTAACCCATGACCTCTGGTTTTTTTCTCCCCTTGCCTCAGTGGAAAAAGCCTGCTTGCATTCACTCTCTCTATACCCATCATAATTTTATATACCTCTATCAAATCTCCCCTCATTCTTCTACGCTCCAGGGAATAAAGTCCTAACCTATTCAACCTTTCTCTGTAACTGAATTTCTCAAGTCCCGGCAACATCCTTGTAAACCTTCTCTGCACTCTTTCAACCTTATTTATATCCTTCCTGTAATTTGGTGACCAAAACTGAACACAATACTCCAGATTCGGCCTCACCAATGCCTTATACAACCTCATAATAACATTCCAGCTCTTATACTCAATACTTCGATTAATAAAGGTCAATGTACCAAAAGCTCTCTTTACGACCCTATCTACTTGTGACGACACTTTTAGGGAATTTTGTATCTGTATTCCCAGATCCCTCTGTTCCACTGCACTCCTCAGTGCCTTACCATTAACCCTGTATGTTCTACCTTGGTTTGTCCTTCCAACGTGCAATACCTCACACTTGTCTGTATTAAACTCCACCTGCCATTTTTCAGCCCATTTTTCCAGCTGGTCCAAATCCCTCTGCAGGCTCTGAAAACCTTCCTCACTGTCTACTACACCTCCAATCTTTGTATCATCAGCAAATTTGCTGATCCAATTTACCGCATTATCATCCAGATCATTGATATAGATGACAAATAACAATGGACCCAGCACTGATCCCTGTGGCACACCACTAGTCACAGGCCTCCACTCGGAGAAGCAATTCTCTACTACCACTCTTTGGTTTCTTCCATTGAGCCAATGTCCAATCCAATTTACCACCTCTCCGTGTATACCTAGCAACTGAATTTTCCTAACTAACCTCCCATGCGGGACCTTGTCAAAGGCCTTACTGAAGTCCATGTAGACAATATCCACTGCCTTCCCTTCATCCACTTTCCTGGTAACCTCCTCGAAAAACTCCAATAGATTGGTCAAACATGACCTACCACACATAAAGCCATGTTGACTCTCCCTAATAAGTCCCTGTCTATCCAAATGCTTGTAGATTCTATCTCTTAGTACTCCCTCCAATAACTTACCTACTACCGACGTTAAACTTACTGACCTGAGTGATTCCACCATTTTCTGCTTTAGTTTTTAGTTAGTGCTTTGATAGTGAACTGGCAAAAGTGACCCTTCAGGACACTCCCATAACAATATTATGACATCAAAGTGACCTCAGAATTTACAGCATAGGACTGAGGCTCATACTACTTTGGGCTGCATTATGGATATCAGGCTCTTTTGCACCTGACGTGGAAAATTTATGTGCAGAAACGATTGGCATCAAAAATAGCCAGGGTTCATTCCCATTGCACTTAATTATATGTGATGATTACATCAATCACAAGAACTTTAAAGCAAAACTTTGATTATAAAATGTCCCTCCAGCCACTGTTTAAACAATCCACTTTCTTCATTGTTTTAAATCTCTACCTCCCTGTTCTAATCCCCTCCCCATCTCTAATTCCTTCACCATCTCTAATCCCTTCCCCTACACTAATCCCCACCACTTCTCTAATCATCTCCCCATCCCTAATCCCCTCCCTATCCCAATCCCCTCAATCCTCTCCCCATCCCTCATCCCCTCCGCGACTCTAATCCCCTCCCCGTCTCTAGTCCCCTCCCCGTCTCTAGTCCCCTCCCCGTCTCTAGTCCCCTCCCTGTCTCTAGTCCCCTCCCTGTCTCTAGTCCCCTCCCCATCTCTAGTTTCCTCTCCATCTCTAATTCCCTCACCAGCTCTCATCCCCTCTCCATCTCTAGTTCCCTTCTCATGTCTAGCTCCCTCTGCATCTCTAATCCCCTCCCCATCATAATACCTTTGCCATCTCTAATCCCCCCCCGTCTCTAGTTCCCTCCCCATCTCTAGTCCCCTCCCTGTCTCTAATCCCCTCCCCATCCCTAGTTCCCTCCCCATCCCTAGTTCCCTGCCCGTCCCTAGTTCCCTGCCCGTCCCTAGTTCCCTGCCCGTCCCTAGTTCCCTCCCCGTCCCTAGTTCCCTTCCCATCTCTAATTCCCTCGCCAGCTCTCATCCCCTCTCCATCTCTAGTTACCTTCCCATGTCTAGCTCCCTCTCCATCTCTAATCCCCTCTCCATCATAATACCTTCCCCGTCTCTAATAACCTCCCCGTCTCTAGTTACCTCTTCATCTCTAATCACCTCCCCATCCCTAATCCCTTCCTCATCTCTATTTCCCTCCCCATCTCTATTTCCCTCCCCATCTCTAGTTCCCTCTAATCCCCTCCCCGTCCCTAGTTCCCTCCCCATCCCTAGATCCCTCCCTGTCTCTAGTTCCCTTCCCGTCTCTAATTCCCTTGCCAGCTCTCATCCCCTCTCCATCTCTAGTTCCCTTCCCATGTCTAGCTCCCTCCCCGTCTCTAATCTCCTCCCCGTCTCTAATCTCCTCCCCGTCTCTAATCCCCTCTCTGTCTCTAATCCCTTCCCCGTCTCTAATCACCTCCCCGTCTCTAGTTACCTCTTCATCTCTAATCCTCTCCCCATCCCTAATTCCCACACAATCTTTAATCCCCTCCCCATCTCTAATCCTCACCCCATTTAAATACCTTCACCATCTCAAATCTTCTCCCCATCCCTAATCCCCTCCTCATTTCTAATCCCCTCCCCTCTTCCCTCTCCATTTCTAATCCACTCCCTATCTCCAGTAGTTCCCTCTCCTTCTCTAATCCCCTCCCCGTCTCTAGTTCCTTCTCCATCTGTAACCTTCTATTGCATCTGCGCTCCTCACAGTTGGGTTTTTTGATCTTCCAGTTTGAATCATTACATTTCTGGTGGCTGTGTTGTATTCTCGTACACCTCTAATTCTTTGTTTAAATTAAGGCTGCTTGGACACTGGATAGAAAAGGGTTTTAAGGAAATGGGACTCACTCAGGATGGCAGTTTGGTCAACATGGGCAAATTGACCAAAGGACCTGTTTCAGTGCTGTTTCATTCTACCTTGATGATGCAATATTAATGCAAGCTTCTGCATTTGTTAGATTTCATCAGTTTAAAACCAACATTGCGGTGTCTTTGCATTAATCCTCAAATATATCCCTTTTCACATTTTTCCATCCGAGCACAAAATTAAGTCACTCCATTTGCAACCTGTCCATAGTGTGAGTGTGTGAGATAGGGATTTTATTCACTGATTCAGGAGCTTCCCACAACGACAAAGTGGATAATTGCCAATGATCAACATTAAGTCCATAAGACATATGAGCAGAATTAGGCCTTTCGAACCATCAACTCTGCTCTGCCATTCCATCATGGCTGATTCTCCTGTGTTCTTCCAGTAACCTTTGACGCCCTTACTAAACAAGAACCTATCAATCTCTGCTTTAAATATATCCAATGAAGTGGCCTCCACAGCCGTCTGAGGCAATGAATTCCAGAGATTCACCACCCTCTGGCTAAAGGAATTCCTCCTTAATCTCTGTTCTAAAGGGACTATCTTGTATTCTGAGGCTGTGCCCTCTGGGCCTAGACTCTCCTACTATTGGAAACATTTTCTTCATGTCCACTCTATCTAGGCCTTTCTTGGTGACTGAGTATGAGATTTAAGATGTGAGTGGGGTCTTTTGAAACTTTTAAGCAGGCTTGAGGTGTTGCATTTTATAGACACTTGGCAAAGGCTACTAAAAAGAAATGAAGCTTCAGCAGAGTGGCTAACGTGGGAGCGGCCATTCTGTGAGTGGGCCAGTGTTAGGCTCTTGGCTCAAGAGGATTTAGCGAGGAGAAGCGGAGGCTAAGGTTGGTTTTGGTAAATTTCCTTCTTTCTTGGTCTGTTAGTATTAATCTAGAGAAGGGAGAATAGATCCAGGGTCGGTGGTGTGTTCTTCGTGCCAGGTAGGAGATCTGGGAGACCTCCATCTCCCTGATAACTGCATCTGCATGAGGTGCTTCCAGCTACAACTCCTTACAGACCATGTTAGGGAATTGGAGCTGCAGCTAGATAACCTTGGGAGGAGGAGAGGGAAAGGAAATAGGCAGACAATACAGAGAACCTGTGCAGCTATTTCCCTGCGTGTACTGCTTTGGATATTGTTGGTGGGGGATGGGTGGGGACTGACCTACCAGGGGAAAATTGCAACAACTAGGTCACTGGCACTGAACAGGTCTTGGCGAGTAGGATTAAGGAAAACCCTAAGGTGTTCTAGACATACATGAAGAACTGGAGTATGAGCAGACTGAGGGTAGGACTGATCAGAGGCAGTAGAGGAAACATGTGCCTGGAGTCAGAGAAGGTAGGAGAGGTCCTTAATGAATACTTTCCTTCAGTATTCGCCTGTGAGAGGGACCTTAACCTTTGTGAGAACAGTGTTAGACAGGCTGATAGGTTAGAACATGTTGACATTAAGAAAAGAGGATGTGCTGGAACTTTTAAAAACAATGGGATAGATAAGTCCCTGGGACCGGACAGGATATACCCCAGGCTACTACAGAAAGTGTGGGAAGAGATTGCTGAGCCTTTGCAATGATCTTTGCATCCTCACTGGCAACAGGAGTGGCCAGCCTCTAATCTAGTAGATTAGAGAGAAGCAAATCTTAATCCTTTGTTAGTGCTACATTATTACAGCTCGGGCCAATTCAGAGTTCAGAGTTCAATTCCGGCACTGTACTGCAATGGGTCTCTGTGCGGATTAAACTCCATCTGTCGATACCCTGCAACATGCTTTGATAACCTTCCCCACTACCCACAACTCTGCCAATTTTGGTGTCAGCTGCAAACAATTTTGTCAAAATTATATCTCTCTCCCTCTCACCCTCTCTCCTTCTCCCTCTCTCCCCTCTCTCCCCTCTCTCCCCTCTCTCCCCCTCTCCCCCTCTCTCCCCCCTCTCTCCCCCCTCTCTCCCCCCTCTCTCCCCCCTCTCCCCCCTCTCTCCCCCCTCTCTCCCCCTCTCCCCCCTCTCCCCCCTCTCACCCCCTCTCCCCCCCTCTCTCCCACTCTCCCTCCCTCTCTCAATGTTGTAAAACAATAAAACATGAAAACTTCCGGGGGGGGGGGAGGGTGAATACTTTTTATAGGCATTGTAAATTACGTACATAGTATGGCCGTCGGCTGCCTACAGCCATTCGAGCCTGAAGAGGTTAGCACAGTTACAGATTGGCATGTGTGATGTAGTAAGGGTAAAAAGACATCGATGGGAGTTATATAAGAACATCCAAGCAGTAGTAAGGATGTGGTCTACAAATTACAATGGGAGATAGAGAAGGGCAATGTTACAATCGTCATATACTGGCAGATTAGGAAAACCAGGCTGGTGCTGAATCACAAGAGGGGTAGTTCCTAGAATGCCTATGAGATGTTTTCTTAGAGCAGCTCCTGGTCGAGCCCACTAGGGCATCAGTTATTCTGGATTGGGCGTTGTGCAATGAACCAGAATTGATGAGAGATCTTAATATAAAGGAAGCCTTAAGGGCCAGTGATCATAATATGATAGAATTCACCCTGCAATTTGAGAGGGAGAAGCTGAAGTCAGATGTATCAGTATTACAGTGGAGTAAAGGGAATTACAGAGGCATGGGAGAGGAGCTGGCCAGAGCTGATTGGAAAAGAACACTGGCAGGGATGACAGCAGAGCAGCAATGGCTGGAATTTGTGGAAGCAACTTGGAAGGCGCAGGATATATACATCCCAAGGAGAAAAAAGGCATTTGAAAGGCAAGAAGACACATATGTGGCTAACAAGAGAAGTCAAAGCCAACATAAAACCTGAAGAGAGGGAATATAATAGAGCCAAAATTCATGGGAAGTTACAGAATTAGGAAGCTTTTAGAAACCAATAGAAGACAACTAAACAGGTCATTAAAAAGGAGAAGATAGAGTACAAAGGTAAGCTAGCCAATAATATTAAAGAGGATACCAAAAGTTTCTTTAGATATATAAAGTGTAAAGGAGAGGTGAGAGTGGATATCGGACTGCTGAAAAAAAATGTCACTGGAGAGGTAGTAATGGTGGACAAGGAAATAGCCTATGAGATGAATAAGTGTTTTGCATCAGTCTTCACTTTAGAAGACACTAGCAGTACGCCGGATGTTCAAGTTTGTCAGGGGGTAGAAGTGAGTGAAGATGCTGTTACTAGGGAGAAAGTTCTTGGGAAACTGAAAAGTCTGAAGGTAGATAAGTCACCTGGACCAGATGGTGTATACCCCAGGGTTCTGAAAGCGGTTGCTGAAGAGATTGTGGAGACATTAGTAATGATCTTTCAAGAATCACTAGATTCTGGAATGGTTCCAGGGGACTGGCAAATTGCAAATGTCACTCCATTCTTCAAGAAGGGAGAGAGGCAGAAGAAAGTAAATTATAGGCCAGTTAGTTGACCTCAGTGGTTGGGAAGGTGGTGGAGTCAATTGTCAAGGATGAGGTCTCAAGGTATTTAGAGGCTGTAGTCAGCATGGTTTTTTCAAGGGAAAATCTTGCCTGACAAATCTGTTGGAATTCTTGGAAAAAATAACAAGCGGAATAGACAAAGGAAAAACAGTGGATGTTGTGTACTTGGATTTTCAGAAGGCCTTTGACAAAGTGTCACACATGAGGCTGCTTATCAAGCTATGAGCCTATGGTATTACAGGAAAGGTTCTAGCATGGATAAAACAGCTGATTAGCAGGAGACAAGAAGTGAGAATAAAGAGAGCCTTTTCTGGCTGGCTGTTGGTGACTAGTGATGTTCCACAGGGGTCTGTGTTGGGACTGCTTTTTAATGCTATATGTTAATGACTTGGATAATGGAATTGATGGCTTTGTGGCAAAGTTTGTGGATGATACAAAGATAGGTGGAGGGGCAGGTAGTTTTGAGGAAGTAGAGAGGCTACAGAAGGACTTAGACAGATTAGGAGGTTGGGCAAAGAAATGGCAGACGGAATGCAGCGTCGATAAGTGTATGGTGATGCACTTGGGTGGAAGAAATGAAAGGGTAGACTATTTTATAAATGGAGAGAAATTTCAAAAAAATTGAGGTACAAAAAAACTTGGGAGTCCTTGAGTAGTATTCCCTAAAGGTTAATTTGCAGGTTGAGTCAGTGGTGAGGCAGGCAAATGCAATGTTGGCAATCATTTTAAGAGGATTTGAATATAAAAGCAAGGTTGTAATGCTAAGGCTTTATAAGGCACTGGTGAAGCCTCACTTGGAGCATTGTGAGCAGTTTTGGGCCTCTTATCTAAGAAAAGATGCATTGACATTGGAGAGGGTTCAAAGGAGGTTAACAAAATTTATTCTGAGATTGAAAGGCTTGTCATATGAAGAATGTTTAATGGCTCTGGGCCTGTACTCACTGGAATTCAGAAGAATGAGGGGTGACCTCATTGAAACCCTTTGAATGTTGAAAGGCCTTGATAGAGTGGATGTGGAGAGGATGTTTCCTATAGAAGGGTGTCTGTTACAGCGGAACTGAGGAGGAATTTCTTTAGCCAGAGAGTGGTGGATCTGTAGAATTCGTTGTTGCTGGTAGCTGTGGAGGCTAAGTCATTGTGTATATTTAAGACAGTGGTTGATAGATTCTTGATTAGGGTTTCAATGGATATGAGGAGATGGCAGGAGACTGAGGCTGAGAAGGAAATTAGATCAGCCATGTTGGAATGTTGGAGCAGACTTGATAGGTGAAATGGCCTAATTCTGCTCCTGTATCTTATGGTCTTATTGTATATATAGAGTAAATAGTATTTAGATTGAAATGATTTTGTGTGTGTATCTACAGTATATATTGACAGACCTCCAGCCACAATAACACCTCTTCACCACTGCCCTCAGTCTTCTATGGCCAAGCCAATATTGCTTCCAATCTACTGAAACTTCATGGATCCTACATGCCTTAATCTTCTGAACCGGGCAACCAAGATGGTTTGATACATCCTGTCATTGTGAGAGTCACTGTACAAATGCAGGGTCTCTCCCGTGCAGCACAGAATCCATCCCTTTCCTCTTCATCTGTTGTAATTTAGCATATCTGAATGACACAATGTGGGAAATGTGTCAAGGAGAGGCTAGAATAAGGGTTGACCCAACAATATTAGGGGAGAGGTAGTAATGGTGGACGAACTCAATAAGTATTTTGCGTTAATCTTCACTGTGGAAGACACTAGCAGTGCGTCCAAAATTCAAGAGTTTCCGGGGGGGGGGGTGCAGAAGGGTTGCTAGTACTAAGGAGAAGGTGCTTGAGAAGCTGAAAGGTCTGAAGGTAGATAAGTCATCTGGGCCAGATGGATTACATCCCAGGGTTCTGAAAGAGGTAGCTGAAGAGACTGTGGAGGCACGAGTAGTGATCTTTCAAGAATCACTAGGTTCTAGATTGGTCAGAGGACTAGAAAATTGCTCCACTCTTTAAGAAGAGGGCGAGGCAGAAGAAAGGGAATTATAGACCAGTTAGCCTGACTTCAGTGGTTGGGAAGATGTTGGAGTCAATTAGTAAGGATGAGGTCTCAGGGTGCTTGGAGGCACATGATAAAGTAGGCCAAAGTCAGCATGGTTTCCTTAGGGGAAATCTTGCTTAACAATCTGTTGGAATTCTTTGAGGAAATAACAAGCAAGATAGACAAAGTAGAATTGGTGCATGTTGTTTACTTGGATTTTCAGAAGGCTTGTGACAAGGTGCCTCACGTGAGGCTGTTTAGCGAGATAAGAGCTCATGGTAAACGGATGGATAGAAGATTGGCTGATTGGCAGGAGGCAAAGAGTGGGAATAAAGGTGGTCTTTTCTGGTTGGCTGACAGCAACTAGTGATGTTTTGCAGGGGTTGGTGTTGGAGCTGTTTCTCTTTCTGTTATATGTCAACGATTTGGTTGATGGAATTGATGGCTTTGTGACCACGTGTGTGAACAAGACAAAGCTAGGTGGAAGGGCAGGTAATGCTGAGGAAGCATGGAGTCTGCTGAAGGACTTGGACAGATTAGGAGAATGGGCACAGAAGTGGTAGATGGAATATAGTGTAGGGATGTATATGGCCACGCACTTTGGTAAAAAGAATAAAAGCATAGACTATTTTCTAAACAGGGAGCCAATTCAGAAATCGGAGGTGCAAAGGGATTTGGGAGTCCTTGCGCAGGATTCCCTAAAGATTAATTTGCAGGTTGACTCGGTGGTAAGGAAGGCAAATGCAATGCTAGCATTCATTTCAAGAGGACTAGAATATAAAAGCAAGGATATAATGATGAGGTTTTATAAATCATTGGTCAGGCCATATTTTGAGTATTGTGAGCAGATTTGGGCACCTTATCCAAGAAAGGATGAGCTGGTACTGGAGAAGGTCCAGAGGAGGTTCATGAAAATGACCCTAGGAGTGAAAGAATTAACGTATGAAGAGCGATTGATGGCTCTGGGCCTGTACTTGCCGGAGTTTAGAAGAATGAAGGAGATCTCATTGAAACCTATCAAATATTGGAAGGCCTAGATAGAGTGGAGTTGGAGAGGATGTTTCCAATTGTAGGACTGTGTAGGACCAGATGACACAGCTTCAGAATAGACAGATGTACCTTTAGAACAGAAATGAAGAGGAATTTCTTTAGCCAGAGGATTGTGAATTTGTGGAATTCATTGCCACAGATGGCTATGGAGGCCAAGTCATTGGGTATACTTAAGGTGGAAGTTGATAGGTTCTTGATTAGTCAGGGCATCAAAGGTTATAGGGAGAAGGCAGGAGAATGGGGTTGAGAGGGATAATAAATCAGCCATGATGGAATGGTGGAGCAGACTCGATGGCTCAATGGCCTAATTCTGCTCCTATGTCTAATGGTCTTATGGAGTTATTAATATGTAGAGACCAAAGTCGCAAAGCACCACATCTGATATGGAAAACAAGGCTGCCATAACAAAAGTAGCAGCAAGGGACTGCCACTGAGAAGCTCTGGCTATGAAAATTGAAGGGAAATAGTTCTGTAAACCGTCGAAATGAAATCTGGTGGGATGCCAGCTTAGCAGGGAAGCTAAATTTATCTGAGTGTGTAGTTTTTGGGAATCTTTCTCATAAAATTACCATCATTTTTCTGGTATAAATAGCAAGTGTCTATACCAAAACATTTACTCCTTCCTCAAAATGAGTGTACTTTGGTACGGGTGAGGCATTTGCTTTCCATTGGGGAAAGCAAGTAACTGGAATCGAAATAAAGTGAAAGGAGAATCGAACGCAGTGATAGCTCAGTGGCTGACATTACTCCGATGGCTCCCTGTTAGAACACAGATCAGGCAAAGGTGCACCAGTTGACCGGGAGGCAGTGAGTGTGGCCTGCCTCCGCTCTCCTCTGGCTGTTGGTTGTTCCTGTACCTTCCATGGTTCCTTGTATCTCAGTCTCTAGGAACCCTTCCATCCATCCTCGTGTGTTCTGCAAAGTAGCTTATTAGGGTGGAGTGCTGCTTAAACACACTGGTTCACCACATTATTTCTCCTCTGTGGCTGTAGCTGAGGAACCGCTGGAGAGCGGGGCACTGTGATGGGTCTACCTCAGGCTACAGTGGTTACTCAGACTACTCCGAGGGGTAGAGGTAATCCAATGAGGAATAGCCAAATGATGAGGCCAAGTGTGCAAGAAAGCCAAGAGGTACAAGGCAAGGGACGCACTTGGTTCAGAAGGACTGTGTGGTGAGCTGCAGACTGGTGAAGCTGCAACACCAGACTACATGTGGACTAAAAATGCGGGGCATCACAGTAGCACAGCGGCTTCCAGTGCCAGCAGCGATCCGGGTTCAATTCCTGCCACTGCCTGTAAGGAGTTTGCACGTCCTCCCCGTGACTGCGCGGGTTTCCTCCGGGTGCTCCGGTTTCCTCCCACGGTCCAAAGACGCGCAGTAAGCAGGTTAATTGGTCACGTGGGTGTAACTGGGTGGTGCAGGCACATTGGACCAGAAGGGCCTGCTACCATGCTGAATCTCTAGATAAGAGAATGTATAACACTAACGCACATACGTAGTAAACAGTGCATGCTTGATACAATCCCTGGAGCACAGGAGCATTGTCAGAGGGCAGCGAATCTCTGGGATTCTCGGCCTGCAGGCTGGTGGAGCATATTGAATGCTGCAATAGGAGTGAGGGGCCGAGTGGCCCGCTCCTGCTTCTACTTTCTTGTGTAACCACCACACTCTTCCAATCTCTGCACATCCGCCTCACACTCACTGTTGTTTTCACCCTTACTTTCCCTCCGGACATCAGCCATTTACCTTCCTCGAACATCTCAGTGGATTCACGAAGTCACTCCCTTCTATCCCTTGGGAACAGGCTGCACATGACCCTGAGAGGAGGCTTCTAGTACACAAGGCTGAGCCCACCTACTCACACCACCCCTACAGTAGTATCACAAGCAGCATCAAGGTCAAGGGCCTCTATGACTGGTAATAGTGGGAGCAATGACACAGAATTTCTTTGCACTTTGTCTGTCGGACATCTCCCTCAAACCTGCCCAGTCTCGGTAACCAAGGCCTTCTGGTTGAGCTGTTCCCTCAGTGAGGGGCACTGCCCAGTATCCATTCTCCTGTACCTTCACCTCCTCCTTTTAGAGAGATACAGGCCAGAAACAGGCCCTTCAGCCCATTGAGACCATGTCGACCATCAACCACCTGCTTACACCATTTCTACACTGACTTTATTCTCCCCACATTCCCATCAACTCCCCCCCCCCAGATTCTACCCCTCACACAGATACTAAAGGACAAATTACAGTGGCCAATTAACTCAGAGCATACGGGAGGAAACCAGAAATTCACCTGCAAATTAACTGTTAGGGAGTTAGATATGGCCCTTGTGGCTACGGGGATCAGAGGGTATGGAGGGAAGGCTGGGGCGGGGTTCTGAGTTGGATGATCAGCCATGATCATAATAAATGGCGGTGCAGGCTCAAAGGGCCGAATGGCCTACTCCTGCACCTATTTTCTATGTTTCTATGAATATTGCACAAGGACTCTCAAGTCCCTTGGCACCTCAGATTTTGAAGTTCTTGCCATTAAGAAAATAGTCTGTGCTTTTATTTCTTTTACCAAAATGCATGACCATGCACTACCTGACATTATATTCCATCTGCCACTTCCTTGCTCATTCTCCTAATGTATCTTAGTCCTTCTGTAGCCCCTCTTCTTCCTCAACACAACCTGTCCCACAACCTATCTTCGTATCACCCACAAACTTGGCCAAAAGCCATCAATTCCATTATCTAAATCATTGACATAAAACATAAAAAGAAGCGGTTCCAACCACGACCCCTGCGGACTAGTCACTGGCAGCCAACCAGAAAAGGCCCCCTTTATTCCAACTCTTTGCCTCCTGCCAATCAGCCATGCCAGTATCTTTCCCATAATACCATGGGCTCTTATCTTGTTAAGCACCTCATGCATGGCGCCTTGTCAAAGGCCTTCTGAAAATCCAAGGACATAACATCCACCAACTCTCCTTTGTCTATACTCCTTGTTATTTCTTCAAAGAATTCCAATAGATTTGTCAGGCCAGGTTTTCCCTTCAGGAAGCCATGCTGACTTCAGCCTGTTTTATCATGTGCCTGCAAGTACCCCGGAACCACATCCTTCACAATTGACTCTTTAGGATGTATCTATCCTGTGCCTTCCGAGTAGCTGCCTGAAATTCCAGCTATTGCTGCTCTGCTGTTATCCTTGCCAGTGTTCTTTTCCAATCGATTTTGGCCAAATCCTCTCTCATTCCCTTTACACCACTGTAATACTGATACATCTGACTTTAGCTTCTCCTTCTCAAGTTTCAGGGTGAACTCTATTATATTATGATCACTGGCCCCTAAGGGTTCCTTTTACCTTAAGTTTGCTAATCAATTCCAGTTCATTGCACAACACCCAATCCAGAATAACTGACTACCTAGTGGGCTCAACCAGGAGCTGTTCTAAGAAAACATCTTGTAGGCATTTTAGAAACTCCCCCTCTTGTGATCCAGCACCTACCTGATTTTCCCAATCTACCAGTATGTTGGAATCCCCCATGACGATTGTAACATTGCCCTTTTGACACGCATTTTCTATCTCCCATTGTAATTTGTAGACCACACCTTTGCTATTCTTTGGAGCATTCGGAGCTCTGTACAGTACTTAACTCCCATCATGGTCATTTTACCCTTGCAGTTCCTTAACTCTACCCACAAGGATTCTACACCTTCTGATCATATGTCCCCTTCTTCTAATGATTTAATTTCATTTTTTTACCAACAGAGCCACCCTATCCTCCTGTCTACCCGTCAGTCCTTTCGATACAATGTGTATCCTTGGACATTCAGCTCCCAGCTATAACCTTCTTGCAGCCACAATTCACTGATGCCCACAACATATAACCATACAACATTTACAGCACGGAAACAGGCCATCTTGGCCTTTCTAGTCCATGCCGAACTCTACCCTAGTCCCACCAACCTGCACTCAGCCCATAACCCTCCATTCCTTTCCTGTCCATATATCTATCCAATTTAACTTTAAACGGCAACATAGAACCTGCTTCAACCACCTCTGCTGGAAGCTCATTCCACACAGCTATCACTCTCTGAGTAAAGAAGTTCCCCCTCATGTTACCCCTAAACTTTTGTCTTCTAATTCTCAACCCATGTCCTCTTGTTTGAATCTTCCCCACTCTCAATGGAAAAAGCCTATCCACGTCAACGCTATCAATCCCCCTCATAATTTTAAACACCTCTAGCAAGTCCCACCTCAACCTTCTACGCTCCAAAGAATAAAGACCTAACTTGTTCAACCTTTCTCTGTAACTTAGGAGATGAAACCCAGGCAACATTTTAGTAAACCTCCTCTGTACTCTCTCAATTTTATTGACATCTCTCCTGTAATTCGGTGACCAGATCATACCTGCCAATCTCTAACTGCACTATAAGATTCAAGATTCAAAAAACTTTATTGTCATTCTAACCGTACATCAGCTCTGCAGGTCAGAATGAGACAGCGTTTCTCAGGAGCAGTGCAATCATAATGTAAGATTATCTACCTTATTCAGTATACTGCATGCATTCAAATATAACACCTTCAGTCCTATATTCATCACCCTTTTCAATTTTGTCCCCCTTTTACATTGCAACTCACCCCACTGACCGCAATTTTGCTCTATCATCAGCATCTCCTTGCTATCAGTCTCACTAGACACTGTCTCTGTTTGCAAACCAACTACCCTATTCTCAGCCCTTTCACTTTGGTTCCCATCCCCCTCCCAAATTAATTTTAATAAGTTGGTGCTGTGAATATGAAGAGAGTAGAGAGGATTTGTGTCAGATTGGTGCAACTGGCCGATTGACAGTCAGCACGGATTTAATGGGTAGAAGGGCCCCTTCCGTGCTACCTCACTCTATGTTTGCCCCCTTTGGAGGGGAAGCAGAAATACGTATTTTTTTACCAATTATTATCTATGATCTGGAACGGATGCAGAGCACGATGGGTATTTAAATATCTCACTTCCTCACAAGCACAGAGTCGACCAGGGGCAACCTGACACAAGCCACAGGCAGACGGAGTGTCACAGTTGGGAGTACACAGGTGCAATGGCGGAGACTTCAAGTAAAACTGGAGGGGCTGGACTGTTTGCCAAACATGTGCAGAAGAGGTTCATGAGAGCCCAAGAAATGGTAACAAATCCTTTTCCTGACATTTAAGTTTAGGTTGTTTAGAACTCGACGCATTATTCTTTGTTGGGATTCTAACCTCTGTGAGGGGTTATAACTTTGAAAGCCTTTCAGGTAAATGCCTTGCTCTGGATTTTTTAACCATGTACCTGTTCCCATTTGCTAGCTGATCTAGTGCAAAGGACAATGATCAGATTAGAATTTCATTTTGATTGACCACAGGTTACAAGGACCATCCTGAGGTGCAAAACTGTATCCAAAATATAGCGCAATATAAATAAGCTCATTGCTTTTGCTTTGGAGTGACACTACAATCATTTTGTTACATAAGTTTTGGGTTGTTACCGTGGACGTTCCAATGTGATTTTCTGTGGTCAGCTTCAAGTCAAGAAAAGTTATTGTTATAACTTCATTTCTGCGTAGCTTCTAATGTTGGCTAAACCTGTCCCAGCCCCCCTGTCACCAATAAAACTGGGGGGGGGGGGCTTTCTTTCTGTCTGAAGGCTGCTTTCTGCTTGGTTCGCCACTCTCTGTTAAGGAAGGGTGACTCGTACCAAACACCGAAGGCTTGCAGAAGAAGTGGGTGCATCCTGTGGTCGGAGCAAAGTCACAGGATGTTTGCTGGCTGCTGGCTGCACGAGTACTGAGCTCGTAGCAGGGTGCGCGCATTGCAGCGCCCGCTACAGGTGCCCAGAAAGCTGCCTGCACGGCTCAGCAGCTGCAGGTCCCCTCCAGCCTCTTCCACTTCCAACTTCAGCTCTAAGTCAGGGGCAGAAAGCAGAGGCCTTTCTCCAAGCTGGGAAATATTGTGTTGGCCTGCCTGCTAGCTCTATGTGTGTGTGTGTCTGTGACAGCCCCAGACTGCGTGCCCCACTGTAATAAGTATACTGAATGCTTTCCTAGTACAGTAAGATGAACTCTTGAACTCACAATCTACCTCCTTGTGGTCTTGCAGCCCTTTGTTTACCTGCACCACACTTTCTCAGTAACCGTGACACTTCATTTTGCATTCTGTTATTGTTTTACCTTGTCTACCTCAGCACACTGTGTCATGATTTGATCTGAATGGACAGTATGCAAGACAAGCTTTTCAATGTATCTCAGTACATGCGACAGTATTAAACCTATTCTGATCATTCCCAGGCTGATGGATCTGTCTCAGGCACTGTGATTCCCAATTCAGGAAGCACTGTGGTGTCTTTCAGCTCTTGTGAAGGTGCTTGGCAAATCATCGAATCAAAATCAGCCAGCATGGAAACAGGCCACTTGGCCGATAGACCTCTGTACCTGGGTGAGAGGAATGTTCACACGGACACTGATTAAACGCTGTCCGTCACTCTCTCCAGCGGTGTGTTCCAGAGACTCACCACTCTCTGGGTGAAGAAGCTCCCCCTCAGAACCCCTCTTAATCTCTCCCCAGTCACCCTAAATCTGGGTGAGGGGGGAAGATGTGAGAGTTCTGGGAGACCTCTGGTTTCCCTGATAACAGCATCTTGCTGCAGCTCCTGACGGACTGTGTTAGGGTACTGGAGCTGCAGGTGGATAAACTTCGGCTTGTACAGGAGAATGAGGAGGTGATAGATAGGTTCCACAGGGAGGTAGTCACGCCTAAGTTGCAGGAGGCAAGTAGCTGGGTGAGTGTCAGGACAGGGAATGGGGATAGGCAGACAGCGCAGAGTAACCCATGGCTATTCCCCTCAATAATAACTGTATTGCTTTTGATACTGTTAATGGGGATTCCATAGTTAGGGGAGCAGATAGGCAATTCTGTGCATGTGAAAGGGACACCCGGATGGTATGTTGCCTTCCAGGTGCCAGGGTCAGGGAGATCTTAGATCGGGTTCACAGCATTCTAAACGGGGAAAAGGAGCAGCCTGAATTTGTGGTAATTATTGGTATCAATGACATAGGTAGGAAAGGAGATGAGGTCCTGAAGAGAGACTATAAGGAGCTAGGTAGGAATCTGAAAAGCAAGACCCCAAGTGTAGCAATCTCTGGATTGCTGCCTATGCCAAGCCCTGTGAGCGTTAGAATAGGATGATTTGGCAGATGAATGTGTGGCTGAGGAATTGGTACAAGGGACAGAGTTTCAGATTTGTGGATCATTGGGATCTCTTCTGGGGAGGGTATGATCTGTCCAAAAAGGATGGGTTCACCCGTACTTGAGAGAGGACGAAGATCCTTGCAGGCAGGTTTGCTATGTCTGTTGAGGAGTGTTCAAATTAGTTTGTCAGGGGAATGGTCAGAGGAGAGAGCAGTTGTTGCAACAGTAGACGCAGTCTGTAAAGAGACTGAGAAATGATAGGCAGTTAATAGGGCATGAGTTCAGTCAGTAGGATGGGTTGAAGTGTGTCTATTTTATAATGGGGCACGACTGCAGTCAGTAGGATGGGTTGAAGTGTGTCTATTTTATAATAACTCTCGGTGAGATAGGCAGTTGTCTATCCCAGCATGTGAAGACAGACTCCGGCAGATTGAGCGGACGAGACCAATGGAAGGTCCAACGGTCAAGAAGGCGATCTCTGCAAGCGTCGTGGAATGTGTAGAGCAGGACAAGACACAGAAGACGTCCTGGTCATCCACTGCGCCTAGTCCCATCTCCAGCCGTCTCGACTCTGTCTTGCCACTGGATCCAGATGGGAATTGGGAAGAGAGAGTGAGGCTGACACTGCGCAACTCCCCCTCACTTAAATCCAAATCACGCGCTAGTCTCGACACCATCATAATGGTGTTGAGGTCCTCATCGACGTCGACGATGGATGAACACACATTTTATAACGGTACACAACTGCAGTCAGTAGGATGGGTTGAAGTGTGTCTATTTTAATACAAGGGGTATCAGGAACAAGGGTAATTAACTGAGAGGGTTCAACAGTACATGGAACTACTACATAGAGGGTTAGTACATGGAAATACGATGTTACGGCCATAACGAAGACTTGGCTGTCACAAGGGCAGGAATTGCTGCTGGGATTTAGATGTTTCAAAGGAGAAATGGAGGGAGGTAAAAGAGATGGGCAATTGGCATTGCTAATCAGGGATAGTAACACAACTGCAGAAAGGGAGGATGTCGTGGAGGAATTGTCTCCTGACTGAGTGTGGGTGGAAGTCAGAAACAGGAGTGAGAAATCTATTGGGAGTATGCTACAAACCTCCCCCCCCCCATAGGAACAAAGACACTGAGGGACAAATCGGGAGGCAGATTTTGGAAAGGAGGAAAGGTAACAGGTTTATTGTCATGGGGGACTTCAACCTGCCTAATATTGATTGGCACCCCCTTGGTACAAAATGTATAGATGGAGCAGAATTTGATAGGCGTGACCAGAAAGGATTCCTGATGCAATATGTAGAAAGGTTGACTATAGGAGAGGCCATTCTAGATCTGATGCTAGGCAATGAACCAGGTCAGGTGTCAGATCTCTCAGTGGGTGAGCATTTCAGAGAGAGTGACCGCAACTCCTCGATCCCTCAAAGTTGCTGCACGAGTTGACAGGGTTGTTAAGAACGCGTATAGTGTTGGCCTTCATTCGACAGGGGATTGAGTTCAAAAGCCGCGAGGCAATGTTGCAGCTCTATAAAACGCTGGTTAGACCACACTAGGAGTATTGCGTTCAGTTCCAGTCGCCTCATTACAGGAAGGATACGAAAGCTTTAGAGAGGGTGCAGTGGAGATTTGCCAGGATTGGAGAGCACGTGTCATGAGGATTTGTTGAGTGAGCCTTGGCTTTTCTCTTTAAAATGAAGGAGGATGAAACTTCAGTTGACAGAGCTGTACAAGATGATGAGATATAGATCAAGTGGATTGCCAGATAGTCTTTTCCATGGCAGAAATAGCTAATACAAGGGGACATAATTTTAAGTTGATTGGAGGAAAGCATAGGGGGATATCAGAGGCAAGTTTTACACAGAGAGTGGTGGGTGTGTGGGACATTCTGTCAGGAGTGGTGGTACAGGCAGATACATTAGGGGCATTTAAGAAACTCTTTGGTAGGCACATGGATGATAGAAAAATGGAGGTTTATGTAGGAGGGGAGGGTTAGATTGATCTTGGAGTAGGTTAAAAGATTGGCACAACATCATGGGCTGAAGGACCTGTGTGCTGCAATGTTCAATGTTCTATGTCCTCTCTAGCTATATTCACCTGTGATGTGAGGAAATGTTTCTTGCAGTCTATCTATACCCCTCTTAATGTTATCTATCTCAGTCCTGTCCTGTCTTAACCTCCTCCACTTCAGGGAGAACAGACCCAGTCTGGCCTCATAACTGAAACACTCTACCCCAAGCAACATCCTTGTGAATCTCCTCACCCTCTGCAGTGCAGTCACCTTCTTCCTATAGTGTGGTGGCCAGCTGTGGCCTGACTAGCGTTTTATAAAGTTTTACCAAGACCTCCCTGTTCTTGTACTCAATCCCCTGAAGAATGTCTTCCTGTGCTCCCACCTACAGAGATACTCAAGTGTGTACTGAAGGTCATGTAAACTATACAACCTACACTGTCCGAATCAATGCATTTTTGTAACGTTCAACAGACAGTGCACACAGCAGGCAATTCACCCGGCAGACAGTGCCCTGTAGGCATTGTCCCTTATGGCAACGTCCATCAGATCGTGCACGATGGACTTGCTTCGGAATGCTAACTCAGATAATAGTTATGATATATAGTTATGAACTTACCTTTTGCTGAGCCTGTGTGTCTGTAGTTTAAACCTCACTGTATAAGCACCTCAGCTTCACTACATTAGATGCAATTATCAACTGTTCACTTTCAGCAAGTTGTTTGATCATTCAGCCTCCCCTTTTAATTGATCATTTTTACTTCATTGATTTTGGTCTATATATATATATATAGATACACATCTCAGATTTATTGCATATTTCTTTACTTGGTGATAAAATTATTCTCAAATAAATTGGTTGAGTTATTTATTAAGGAATTATCCATATTTGGGCATTGTCTGATTTGCCAATAACTTGCTTCTATTTTCTGATTGGTGGAATTGTTTATTCTTTTCTGTTGCTTGGCAATTATCTTGTGAGCATGTGATTAATATAGATATTATTAATATGTAGCACAGGTCCAGGTCAATAAATTATGTCTCTTTATTCCCTTCAACTTGTTATCTAGCTTCCCTGTTGAGATGCCTGAGCCTGTCCTGTGTTGCCATGGAGATTGAAGTACAAGGGTCAATGTGGCACTTCCCAGTACAAGGCTTAGGAGCCCATTTGAGGAAAGGGGAAAGCAATTATGAGCAACCATCTCTTTCTCCACTTTGCTTAAGATGTGCTGCGCACTATAGTTGACTTGTTGAGTTGGTAGTTGGCACTCACTAACATTCTTTCTTAGTCAGACATTCCCTATTTATGAGTTTGCTGATGTTCCTGAACTAGGTGGGAGTGTGAGTTGGTGGGAGGGGTGGTGTAGAAAGGTTTTGTGGGAGGGGATGTGGAACAACCTGGCATATGGAAAGTGAAATGTTTAAGGGGAACATGAGGGAGAACCTCTTCACTCAGAGGGTAGTGAGAGTGTGAATGAGCTGCCAGTAGAAGTGGTCGATGCGGGTTTGATTTCAACATTTAAGAGAAGTTTGGATAAGTACGTGGATAGAAGGGGTATGGAGGACCATGGTCGATGGGAATAGGCAGATTAATAGTTTGGCACAGGCTCAATGGGCCGAAAGGCCTATTTTGTGCTTTAGTGTTCTGTGATTCTATGGCTTTTGGAAAATGAAAATGTGGGAAAATGTGAGCTCATCCACATCAGTGCACAGACACAAGGAGCAGAGTTTTGGCGAAGTGGGGATGGACTGGGTGGTGGTGTGTCCCAGGGTGGGGGGGCATGGGAGTCATGTGCACAAGTCACTGAAGATCATCATACAGGTGCAGGAAGCAACTGAAAGAGCAAGTGGAATGTTAGCCTTTATTACGAGAGGGTTTGACTACAGGAGTAAATATGATGTATTGCAATGACATAAAAGGGCCCATTGAGTTTGTGCTACCTCCCAATAGCTCTGAGCTTGATCAGCCATGCTCGTGATGAATGGTGGAGTGGGCTTGAAGCATGAAACAGCCTGCTTCAGCTTGTATTTTCCATGTTCTCTGGTGCTGACTGCACTTTGATTACCTTGCCTGCAAAGTTACCACTCCAAACTAATGTCTGATGTGCTTATTGAGCAAGAACAGCTTTACATCTTCTTTGGCATGCTCTTTGAACCTTGAGCGTGTAAGACCACTCTTGTCGTGAGAGGATGGGAATCTCAGCGGGTTGAACAGAGGAAGCTTGCAGATCACAAAAGACCGTCTCTAGTTACCACAAGGAAATGACCAAGTGGCTCACAACCTGCCTTCTTGCGTTCTGCCATCTGTTGGAAGACTGGAGCAAAGCGACTGTTCCGTGGGATTCCATCTGTCACTTCCAGCGGCACTCTCAGCATCTCCAGCAGATGCTCTTTGTAATACCAGCTCCAATTGTCGCAAGTACCAGTTCATTAATTTATCTCTAAATCAGCAGAAAGATGGAAGGTGGGGTGTCAATATGTGTGAAACAAATTATGCCAAAGCTGTTGTTGCAAAGGTCCCCACCCAGTCCTGCCTTCTGCAGAAATTGTACTTGAATAGTTTCATTATGTAGTTATAAAGAATAAACAAAGAGCAGGAGTCTGTCTAGCCCTTCATTCAACCCCACCGCCCACAGACAATTCCACAGACTCACCACCCTCTGGGTGAAGACATTTCTTCTCACCTCTGAGGGACTGACCCGTTATTTTTGGACTGCTAGGCACCCTAGCCAGGAAAAACATTATTGCCACATCTACCCTGTGAAGTCACTTCGCAATCTTGAATGTTTCAATGAGATCTCATTCTTTTAACGCAAGACAGTAAAGTTCCAATCTGTCTCACATCTCCGTATAGGGCAACCTGCCGTCCCAAAAGTCAAGCTGGTGAACCTTTGCTGCACTCCCTCTATCACAAGTATATCCTTCCTTAGGTAGGGAGACCAAGCCTGTACACAATATTCCGAGGGCAGCCTCACCAGGGCTCTTGACAATTGGCACCTGGCATTACGACACCTGTACTCAGATCCTCCTGTAACCAAGAGCCAACGTAACATTTGCTTTCCTAACTGGCTTTGCGTCTGTGGACTCACTTTCTTGAGCTTCAGTTCGGAATGTTATTTGCTTACTTTCATTGTTTGCACGATTTGTTTTTTTTTTCTGCACATTGGATGTTTGACAGTTTTCTTTGTTTTTAATGGGTTCTATTGGGTTTCTTTGTTTTGTGGCTGCCTGCAAGGAGATGAATCTCAAAGTTGTATGTAATATACGTATTTGAGAATAAATGTATCTTGAACTTTGAACTTTTTGTTGCCGAACCTACCCATTAACTTTCTATGATTGGTGCATTCAGGGCCCTCAGAGCACCAACACCTTACAATCACTCACAGTTAAAATACTTGATCCTTCTATATTTTTCTATTTATAGGCATTCATTAGTCTCATGAGACCATGGATTTGTGTCTTGGAAGGTTTCCAGGGCGCAGGCCTGGGCAAGGTTGTATGGGAGACCAGCAGTTGCCCATGATGCAAGTCTCCCCTCTCCACGCCACCAATGTTGTCCAAGGGAAGGGCAGTAGGACCCATACAGCTTGGCACCGTTGTCGTCGCAGAGCAATGTGTGGTTAAGTGCCTTGCTCAAGGACACACACGCTACCTCAACCAAGGCTTGAACTAGTGACCTTCAGATCACTAGACGAACGCCTTAACCACTTGGCCACACGCAATTTCTATTATATTTCATAATAATTTCATAATTTCAAATAGGATTTTACATATTAAGTGAAAAAGGGTAACTAGAGAGAAAAAATGCCCCTCAAAGACCGAAGTGGATACCTTTGTGTGGAGCCACAGGAGATGAGTAAGGTCCTCTGTTTCTACAGTAGGGAAAGACATGAAGGCTTCAGACCTTGAGATAATTATGGGGAGATCTTGGGGATAGTCCATATTACAACAGAGGAAATGCTGAATGTCTTAAAAAGAAACTGCTAGTGAAGAAATTGTGGGAGCCCTGGCCAAAATATTTGTATCATTGTTAGTGACAGGTAGACTGGAAGACTGGAAAACTAGTGCTGGAAGACTGGAGGGTGGCTGATGTTGTGCCTTCATTTAGGGTGAGCTGCAAAGAAAAACCTGGGAACTATAGACCAGTAAGCTTAACATCTGTGGTAGGTGAGTTACTAGAGAGGATTCTGAGGGATAATATATACATACATTTAGAAAGACATGAGTTGATTAAAGGTAGCCAACATGACTTTGTGTCTAGGAGATCATGTTTCATGAACTTGATTGAGTTTTAGAAGAAGTAACCATGAAGGTCACTGATACAGGGCAGCAGACATGGTCTATATGGACTTCTGTAAGGCTTTTGATAAGGTTACACATGGTAGGCTGCGATGGAAAGTTAAACTATATGGAAACCAGGAAGACCTTGGCTAATTGGACACACAATTAACTTGATGGTTGGTGATAATGGTGGAAGGTTGGTTTTTTGACTAGAGGCCTATGACTAGTCATCTTCTCCAAGGCTCAGTGCTGCGCCTATTGCTATATGTTTGGTCCTAATCCTGCTCCTATTACTTATGGTCTGTTGATTGGGGCTTCTGGAGGATCTCAGTTGAGGTAGAATGACATGTATTGGGATTGTGGAAGAAACCTCTGTAGATTTTCTTTGCCTATGCTTATTCTAAGCTTCTGTGGTTGAAAAGGGGAAAAGTAAGAGGTTCTGTCAATCACAAACATAGGCTGCAGCGAACCATTGCCTGCTTTATGGTTGAACAGCGGTAGGGTTCCGCCATGAGAGAGATTTGTTGCTGCGTTTGCACATTGCAGTCTTGCTAATCCAACATCAAAACTGCTCTTTAGATACTTCAAAGGAAGCTACTATATGGCTCTTTTATTGGAGTCCCAGTTGTCCTATAGACCCTCTGCACTACGTCATAATGCAGAAAATGTAATGACAGGTCTATAGTCCTCTGTAGTCAACCTTTAAACCACCTAATTGCTTTCATATCTCAGTGGAAAAACACCTTGCTCTGAAGCACCTCCTGAAAGCCAGAAGCTGTTCAGAAGGTTCAGTGCTTCCTCAGCATTAAACAGGACTCTTGCACTTTAAATAACCCCACCTTGTTATGTTTACTTGGTGCTAAGGAGATGTTTGACTGAGTTGAACAGCCTGGTCTTCAAAGTGGTGGATGCAGTGGGATTGGGATCAAACTTGTTTTATTCAGCCCCTGACCCTGTGTCCCTACTGAGTGAATGCTATCAAACAATCTTACCCATTACAAGGAGCTCTAACTGTTTTAGGGAAAATGTAGGGCATTCAGGAAACAGTAAAAGAGAGGAACTAATTGGATTTGTCACTGAAAGTCAGCACAAATGCAATAGTTGGATGGCTCCTTTGTAACACATCATTCCCAAAGTTGTGATGGAGCTGAACTCCAGAGGTGAGGTGACAGTGACAACCCTCAGTCTCAGGGCAGAGGGTGACCAAATGTGACAAGAACTGGGGAAGTTACTGATGGTTGTACAGTGCTCAGTTTCATTTGCTTGTGGTCAAAGGCTGTGATGTAGCCAAAAGGCCCCAGCCAGGCTCCGCAGTCTCTGTGCCAGGTAGGGCAGGAGGTAGGTGGGTGAGCGATTTGGAATGCTGTGTTCCTGCTCACCGTCACCAAGGTCACTGGCAGAGCTCAGTGACTTCCCAGCAGGGAAAGGGCAAGTTCTTACATTGGTAGGTTACGTTTTTCATGAATCAAATTCTGTGTGAAAACACGGGGCTTTGAGTGGACACTCATGTGGTTGCTGCAGGAGTCCGCCGTCATACCAGTGGACAATGTGGCCCACCAGTTGGAGCTTCCTGATGTGCAATCGATGATGGTCAATTTCATTTGCATCTCCTTGGACAATGAACCAGCATGCGCCTGTGTGGACTGAGACATGCAAAGCAACGCTGGGCCGATGCAAGTACTAGGCAGGTGACCATCTCCAATCAGGAGTCCAACCAACCACCTTGATGTTCAATGTATTATCATTGCTGAGCCCACATCTTAGGTGTCAACACTGAGAGGAAACAGCTGAACTAGCGACATAAATAAGCCACAAATTCAGCTCCAAGGCTGCAAGTCACTCATCTCCTGACTCTGGAAAACCTTCCCAATCTTATCAAACACTTGCTGAAGGGCATTCTCTCCATTTAGGAATCTTTTCCAAACTTAACAAACATATAGTACATATAACATAGCAAATTACAACTCTGTACAGGCCCTTCAGCCCATCATGTTATGCCAACCTTTTAACTTACTCGGAGATCAATCTAACCCTTCCATCTTACACAGCCCTCCATTTTTTCTATCATCCATGTGCTTATCTAAGAGTTTCTTAAATGTCCCTAATGTATCTGCCTCTACACAGACCCACCACCCTCTGTGTGAAAAAACACACCTCTGACATCCTCCCTATACTTGCCTCCTTAAAATTATGCTTCCCCTCCCCCAATATTAGCCATTTCTGCCCCTGAGAAAAAGTCTCTGAGTATCCACGTGATCTATGCCTTCTTCTATCTTGTGCATCTCTACTGAGTCATTCTCATCCTCCTTCTCTCCAAAGAGGAAAGCCCTAGCTCACTCAACCTCATAAGATATGCCCTCTAATCCAGGCAGAATCCTGGGAAATCTGCACTGCACCCTCTCTAAAGCCTCCATATCCTTGTATCCTTTCTATAATAAGGCCACCAGAACTGAACACAATATTTCAAGTGCAGTCTAAGATCATCCAGGATATTTGAGCAACACAATTTTCTCCATCTTCTCCTTCACTCTCACAACTACTGGTGATGGCATGGTTAGGTCCAAGGCAGCATCTCAACAAGGTTTCATCAACAACATCTCACAATCCTGTGACATCCACTACCTGTAAGAACCAGGGCAGAAGGCCACTAGCTCTATTTCCCTCTGAGTAGCACAAAACCTTGACTTGTAAATACTGTATATTGTCATTCCCTCATATTATTGAACCAAATTCTTGAAATTCCTAAACTAATAGCATTCTGGGAAGACCTCATCATGGAGTGTGCATGTTCAACTCTCCAGTTCCCCAATGACAGCTGGAAGGCATGAGGAATAGACAAGAGATTCCAGGTTAATGCTGTCAATCACACAGGAATTAATGAAGTCATAGAGTCTATTAGCCTTGCCTTTTCCTCTGACAGGAACATACAAACTCTGTACTCTCAAAATTTCTCTTTTGATAGTCTCTCACTTACCAAGCACCCCTTTGCCAGAAATCAACCTTTCCCAATCCACACTTGCCAGAACCTTTCTGATGCCATCAAAATTTGCCTTCTCCAATTTAGAATTTCAACCTGAGGTCCAGACCTATCCTTCTCTATAATTATCTTGAAACTAATGGCATTATGATCACGAGTTCCAAAGTGTCCTAACACACACTTCTATCATCTTCTCTGTCTCATTTGTTAAGAGCAGATCCAATATATTAAAAAAAAGTTATCTCAGTGCAATCAGCTATGCCTCTCAGATAAAGGTAGATGCATATTCAAAGCAGCTGGGGAAATTTCCATCTTCTATCCTGCCCATGCCACCCTTAACATGGGGCTGAGTACCTGGAGAGAGATGGGTTCTATTTTACCTTCATCATCTGCATCTGGTCATCACTGAGACACCAGCATTTATTGTCCATCCCCAACCGAGAAAGTCAGGGTGAGCCACTACAGTTCTTCCAGTGAAGGCACTCCTATGGTGCTGTTGGGGAGGGAGTTCCAGGACTTGGACCCAGTCTGTTCCCAGGTCAGGGTGGTGCGCGAGTCAGGGGGAAAACCTGCAGGCTCTGCTGTTCTCCTTGCCCAGCTTGATGGTAGAGGTCACAAATATGAAAAGACCTTTCGGAGTAGCCTGGGTGAGTAACTGCAATGCATTGCATTTTGTAGACAGCGCGCACTGCAGCCACTGTGAACCAATGGTGGAGGGAGGGAGTGTTTAGGGAAATGCATGGGGTGCCGACCAAGTGGACTACCTTGTCCTGGATAGTGCCGAACTCCTTGAGATTTGTTGGAACTGGGTATTCTGGGCTAGTCCTATGCCTTGCAGATGGTGGAGAGGCCTTGTGAAGTCAAGAAATGAGTCACTTAGTGTGGCCAGAGTATTTATGTGGCTCACCCAGTTAAATTTATGATCAATGGTGACCTCAGGATATGAAACACTATTGAATGTCAAGGGAAATGTGTTTACAAAGACATGCATGATGCTTACCTTCACCTCCGCATCAAACACACCATCTTTTAAAACTTTTGCTATCTCCAATGGGATCCTACCATTAAACGCATCTTTCCCTCCACTCCACTCTTCTCTTTCCATAGGGATTACTCTCTCTCAGACACCCTTGTCCACTTGTCTCTCCCCACTGATTTTCCTCCTGTCACTTATCCTTGCAAGTGGAACAAGAGCCACACTTGCCTCTTCACTTCCTCCCTCACCACCATCAGGGCCCTAAACAGTCCTTCCAGGTGAAGCAACACTTCACCTGTGAGCCTGTCGGGGTCATCTACTGTGTCCAGTGCTCTCAGTGCGGCCTCCTCCATATCTGCGAGATATAACGTAGATCAGGGGACTAATTCGTCCAACGTCTTCACTCCATGTGGCACAACAGGCAGGATTTCCCAGTGGTCACCCACTTTAATTCTACTTCCCATTCCCGTTCCACCATGTTTGTCCATGACCTCCTCTACTGCCATAATGAGGCCACTCTCAGGGTGCAGGAGCAATACCTCATATTCTGTCTGGGTAGCCTCCAATTTGAGAGCATGAACGTCGATTTCTCTAACTTCTGGTAGTTTTTGTCCCCTTCCCCTTCTATCTTTTTCAGCTCCTTATTCTGACTCCCCTCTTACCCTTTCTTTTCTTCTCACCTGCCCATCACTTCACTCTGCTGCCCCTCCTCCTTCTCCTTTTCCTATGGTCCACTCTCCTCTCCCATCAAATACCTTCTTCTTTGGCCCTTTACCTTTTCCACTTCACACCTCCCAGATTCTCACTTCATACTCCCCTTCCCCACCTACCCACCTTCACCCTCACCTAGTCTCACCTATCACCTGCCAACTTGTGCTCCTTCCCTTCCCTGCACCTTCATATCCTGGCTTCTTTCCCTTTTCCCCTTTCCTGATGAAGGTTATCACTCCCTAAATGTTGACTGTTTATTAGAAGGTGCCTGAACTGCTAATGCTGAATCCTTCAGCATTTTGTGTGTTGCTCCGGATTTCCAGCATCTGCAGAATCTCTTGTGCTTATCAAGTTTGTCCAACTTCTGCTTTTAGCTAAAACTCTCTCATCCAGGCAACATCCTGGTGAATATCTTCTGTACCCTCTCCAGAGGCTCCACATCCTTCCTGAACTGTACACAAAACTCCAAATGAGGCCTCAATAAAGTTTTATACAGGTGTAACGTGAATTACCAGTGTTTATATTAAATGCCCTGACCGATGAAAGTAAGTATTCCGTATCTTCTTGGTCCCAATTTCAGGGAGCTATGGACTTGCACATGAATGTTCCTTAAGGTCCTGTCAATTACTGCCTACCTTCCTCTTACATTTGACTTCCCAAAGTGCAACACATCACACTTGCTCAGATCTGCCATTTCTCTGTCCAAACTTCCTACTGATCTATATCCTGCTGAATCCTTTGACAACCTCCCCACTCTCTAGATTAGATGGATTAGTATAGAAAGATACTTGATGGTCGACATGGACATGCTGATCCAAAATGCCTGTTTCTTTGCTGTAAGACTGTTGAATCTCACTTGTCAGTGGCCATTGTTAGATGATTTAAAGGTACAAATATTACTGGACAGTTAACAGGCCATGCTCATATATATTGTTTCGGACTTGTTGCATGCAGACATGGTCTGCTTCACTTGCTGAGGAGCCATGAATGGAACTATGCAACCATCAGTGACCATCTTCTCTTCTGTCCGTATGATGGAAGGAAGGTGACTGATGGGGCAGCTGAAGATGGTTGCACCAAGGACACTGCTGAGGAACTCCTACAGACATGACCTGGGGTTGTGATGATTGACCTCCAACAACCACAACGGTACTTTTCTCAAGGTGGAGACTCCACCCACTGCAGTGTTTCCCCTTTGTCCACTGGCCTCAGTTTTCCTACACTCAGTCAAATGATGTCAAAGGCCACCTCTCTCACTGAGCTTCTGGAGTTCTGCTCTTTGGTGCGTGTTTGGACCCAGGCTGTGATCAGGTCTGGAGCTGAGTGATCATGCTGAAACGTTAGTGAGTGGGGATTTATTTGTTCCCTCATTCAGGGACGTTACTGATGATGGTGGCATTTATTGGCCATCTCTGTCCTCTTGACAAAGAACCAGTGAAAAACCATCCCGCACTGGTGAGGCTGCAGCCACACCAAGACTGAACTGGTTACGGATGGCAAACTGGACCAGGCCAAGGGTTTCATGGTCACTTCTGAAGTGTTTAACAAAATGCTTCTTGGGAGCAGGGAGCCGTGAGGAAGGACTTGGGCTGGTCCTGTCATTCGTTGTCAGGACAAACATGGGCAACTCTCCACATAATTGGGTAACTGCCAGCAGTATGACTGCAGGAAGAGACCGGCCAGAGACACTGTAGCTTTGAAGATCAGGTCTTCATGAGCACAGCTGGGATCTTGCCTGGTCCCTCTGGTCTTTACTGTACCCAGTGTCACAGAGTCCTACAGCATAGGTTGTGTGAATGGAACCTGCAAACGTTGAAAATTTGAGGCTGACCTATTTGAGGTGTTTCCCTTGCCTAGGAAACTAGAGAGTTCCAATCTTAGATTCAAACATTACCCCAAGATGATCCACCTTCCAATTGTCTTCAAAAAACTCTTGAGATGTCACCAGGTTTTCTGTTGACTTTGCAAGCTTCACCTTTTTTCTTGGAGTCTTGGTTGTCCTATAGACCTTCTGTGCTAAGTCTCAGTGCAGACAAGGTAATGACAGGTCTATAGTCCTCTATACTCAACCTTTAGACCTCCTAATTGCTTTCATATCTCAGTGGAAAATTAACATGCTCAGTGTTATGGTTCTAAAGCACCTCGTGAAGGGAAGAAACTGTTCAGAAGGTTTAGTGCTTCCTCAGCATTAAATAGGACTCTTGCACTTTGAATAACCCCACCCTGTTATTTTCACTCAGTGCTAAGGATATGTTTGACTGAGTTGGGATTCGGGATTGGGGTCATATTTCCCAGCTGGGGGTCTTGTTTTATTTAGCCCCAGCCCCTATGTCCCCACTGGGTGAATGCTCTCTGCCAGCCTTGCCCATTATGAAGGGCTATAAATATTTTGTGAGAAGTCCCGGAACAAAATAATAATGACAACTTCTGCAAAGGTCAAATGTGACCACTGCCAGATATTTAATACACAAAACAAGGAAGTGAAAATGCTCACAAACCTTCTTCATAGGTCCTCTACAAGCCAATGTTCCCCAACAATTAAGACACACTTAGTTGCCCTGTCAACTTTGCTCAACTCAGGTCTTCCTAGCTGTAGGTTTGTCTTGGTCTGGGGGGGGGGGGTGGAATGCCTGACTGAGGTTCTCCACAATGGAACAATCTGTTCAACTGGATCTCTCTGAATGACTGCATCCCAGGGACAGTGAATCCTCTTGTTAGCTTTCCCAGTGAGTGAGCTGTATCATATGCCAGTTCATGGAACTGAGGTCTCCACTCGTTGTTCCAAACATGGACAGCAATCTTCATTGTATTAGTGTTGTATCCATTGGAGCAGTGAGGGCTTCAACCCAGACACCATGTTGTGATCCATCACCAGTGAACAATCTGTCTCTTGGATTCAGTGGGAGAAGGATCTCATCAGTAACTGACCTAAAACCACAAGAGAAAGTTGCAATCAATCATTGGATTGATTGGAATGAGAAGGTGGGTCCAAGGGTAATCTGTAACATTGATCTGATGAGATACTTCCCAGAGTTGTCTCCATGCTTCAACGTCAACCTGATAAGGAAGGCTTCTGGCCTCTCACTGCTTTGATCCAATTGATGTTCCAGGCATTTTTAGATCAACTTGTGCTACAGGCATTGACAGTGCTAATCCATTGATGAATTTCATTTAATTAGAATATGTGATGTTTCATTACTGACCACAATCCAATCAGAATAAGCTGTGGTCAATGAGAATGATTGATTTGGATCTAATGGGACAAAGATATATGATCCAATAAGTGTAATTTTTGTCCCTGGATGCTATTAAATAACGTCAAGTCAAAGTCGAAATAAATTTATTAACTAAGTACTTATATGTCACCATATACAAGGCTGAGTTTAATTTTCTTGCAGGCATTTACAGGAAAATAAAGAAATACAATAGAATTTACGAAAAATTGTACGTAAAGACAGATAAACAACCAACATGTTCCAAAGAAGACACATTGTGCGAATAAAAAATAAATGATACTGAGAACATGAGTTGTAAAGTCCTTGAAAGTGAGTCTGTAGGTTGGGGAATCAGTTTCAGACTTGAGGTAAGTGAAGTTATCCACACAGATTCATGAGTCTGATGGTTATAGAGTAGTAACTGTAACTGAACCTGGTGATATGGGACCTCAGGCTCCTGTACCTTCTTCCTGATGGTAGTAGACAGTAATGGTAGATGGTTGTAGATGTTAAGGAGACAGTACCTCGATCCAGTAGGGGACTTGATCTGCCACTGACTTTGGTTGCTGAGTTGTAAATTACCATTGACTTGGACTAAAATGGCAGAGTTAGGAATCTTTGGTGACTTTGACCCAAACAAGCTGTTGTGATCCATCAGTGATCTTAATTCAATCAGAGAGGGTGGTGATACATCCAAGGTCCAGTAGAAAAAGCTTGTTGCTCACTGATTACAGTGATACACCACTGACTTTAATCTGATGGGAAGATTTATAAACCATCATAAGGCGTAATCCAATGAAAAATATCAATTAGAGTCTCAGATCCAATAAAGAGCATTTTTTTTTTCTGTCAGTAACATTGAAAGAGGACAGTGCCAGGGATTGAATAAAACTGCCTGACATAACAATATTAGTCAATTAGGGGTCAATCAATGAATGTGATCTATGGGCAGAGTGCTAATCCATCAATGCCTTCAGTTCAGGGACAATGTGATATGATCTACTGGAGTTTATGATCTAATGAACAAGTGAGCTTGATCCTTCCCGAACTCTGATCCACTAATTGACATGATCCATTACTGAATTTCTTGGAATGAGAGAGGTATCTATTTCACGATCAAGGTGCTGGCATGAAGAAATGGGTCATAAAGTCCCTTGTAAGATCTGGTGATTGTGTGCTGAACCAAGTACAAAGATCCAGGAGTGAGGTGAGGGTGCCAACCTTTATAAAAGGCAGCACTTGAAAAACAGTAGCAAGGATTTCTTCTCTTAGTGTGTCAACAGGATATGAAATCAAACGAATGCAGATGCTGCAAATCAAGACAGGCAACAGGCAACGCTGGAAACTCTCAGCAGGTCAGGCAACATCTGTAGAGAAAAAGAGTCAATGCTTCAGACTGAAGATCCTTCATCTGAAGTGGACAGGAGAACGCCAATTGACCTTAAGTTACGGAGAAGGTGGGGAGAGATGGGAAGAGCAAAGTGTGAAACCAGAGTTGCCATGGAGATCCTGCTATCTCCAGCTGTCTTTTTATCAATGAATGAGGTGATTTAGAGATAGGAAACAATGTAGAATGCAAGTCAGAGTTGGAAATGCCCAACAGATCAGGCTATAACTGTAAAGAAAAAATGAAGAAAGTTAACCATACAGCAGAACTTTTTTTTAAAACCTGGGAGGAGTAGGGGGAATAAAGTATCATTCAAGTAATGGGTGCTCGGTGCTCACCGTGGGCTCACTGGGCCAAAGGTCCTGTTTTCACGCTGTATGGTTCTTGTACTCAAAAGCACAGAAACAGATCTGGAATTGCTAAGAACTGACTGGTTTTGATACCAACAAAAGCAAGCAACTTGCTGAATTTGATAACGAGTCTAGAAGTCTGCAGTGTCCACAGTTGGAAGAGGTGCTGTTCTTCAAGCTTATGCTGGGTCCTTCTGGGGCAATGCAGGAATTCAGAGACACACAGGTTCAAGTCTGAGTGGGAGGAAGAACTGAAGTCAGTGACAGCTGGAAAGTGGGTGCTGCTTTTGTGAACTGAACAGAGGAGCTCTGCAAAGCGGTCACGTGTTAGGCATGGACTCGCGCGTAGGTCATCATTCACCATGGTCACCGAAAGACACGTTGCAGAAGTTCCTTGGGCAAGTGGCCCTGACCAGACCTTCAGCAACTGTACCAAATGGTGTTCCTTCCATTGTAGTGTTGGAGGTGAGGGTGCCTGGGGCAATTGCTCAATGCTCAATTCCATTCACAACTCACAGATAAGTCTGGGGACTGAGTTTAAGGGTTCTGAAGTAAGGTTTCAACTCTATAAAACCCTAGTTAGATCACACTAGGAATATTGTGCTTGGTTCTGGTCATCTCAAGCTAGGACTTTATTCTCTGGAGTGAAGGAGAATGAGAAGTGACATGATCGAGGTATACAAGATGGTAAGAGACATAGAATGAGTAGACAGGCAGACACGTTTTCCCAGGATGGAAATGGCTAAATCAACAAGGCATAATTTTAAGGTTATTGGAGAAAAATAGATGGAGGGATGTCAGAGGTAAGTTTTTTACACAGAGTGGTGGGACTGAGGAGTGGTGGTAGAGGCAGATACATCAGAGACATTTAAGAACCTCTTAGTTGGGCACTTGGATGATAGAAAATTGTAGGAGGGAAGGGCTAGATTGATCTTAGAGTTGGTTAAAAGGTCAGCACAACATTGTGGGCTGAAGGGCCTGTGCTGTGCTGTACTGTCCTGTGATCTTGCAATAAGACTGACTGAAAAGTGCCAAATCACATTGCCCAGTACCTCTGTGGTATGAATGAGGCATCGGAGAGTCCACCACCATCCACATCCAGGCTGTGACTATCATCAGAGGCTAAATTGGACAGGTTTGGGTACAAACTACAACAGTTGTGTGCTGCTGGTGGTGGGAGGGAGTGGTTTGCATGATGGGTGCCGGTCAAGTGGGCTGCTTTGTCCTAAATGGCAGGATACTTGGTAGTGTGGAGGAGCAGGGGGATCTGGGGGTACATGTCCACAGATCCCTGAAAGTTGCCTCACAGGTGGATAGGGTAGTTAAGAAAGCTTATGGGGTGTTAGCTTTCATAAGTCGAGGGATAGAGTTTAAGAGTCGCGAGGTCATGATGCAGCTCTATAAAACTCCGGTTAGGCCACACTTGGAGTACTGTGTCCAGTTCTGGTCACCTCACTATAGGAAGGATGTGGAAGCATTGGAGAGGGTACAGAGGAGATTTACCAGGATGCTGCCTTGTTTAGAGAGTATGCATTATGATCAGAGATTAAGGGAGCTAGGGCTTTACTCTTTGGAGAGGAGGAGGATGAGAGGAGACATGATAGAGGTGTACAAGATAATAAGAGGAATAGATAAGAGTGGATAGCCAGCGCCTCTTCCCCAGGGCACCACTGCTCAATACAAGAGGACATGGCTTTAAGGTAAGGGGTGGGAAGTTCAAGGGGGATATTAGAGGAAGGTTTTTTACTCAGAGATTGGTTGGTGCGTGGAATGCACTGTTTGAGTCGGTGGTGGTGGATATACAAGTATTTGGATAGACATGGACTGATAGGGATAGTCAGCATGGCTTCGTGCATGGTATGTCATGTCTAACCAATCTTGTAGAGTTTTTCAAGGAAGTTACCAGGAAAGTGGATGAGGGCAAGTCAGTAGATGTTGTCTACATGGACTTTAGCAAGGCATTTGACAAGGTCCTTTGAGGAAGGACATTCTTGCTATTGAGGGAGTGCAGCATAGGTTCACAAGGTTAATTCCCGGGATGGCGGTACTGTCATATGTTGAAAGATTGGAGTGACTGGGCTTGTATACTCTGGAATTTAGAAGGATGAGAGGGGATCTGATTGAAACATATAAGATTATTAAGGGATTGGACACGCTGGAGGCAGGAAGCATGTTCCCGCTGATGGGTGAGTCCAGAACCAGAGGCCACAGTTTAAGAATAAGGGGTAGGCCATTTAGAACAGAGTTGAGGAAAAACTTTTTCACCCAGAGAGTGGTGGATATATGGAATGCTCTGCCCCAGAAGGCTGTGGAGGCCAAGTCTCTGGATGCTTTCAAGAAAGAGATGGATAGAGCTCTTAAAGATAGCAGAATCAAAGGTTATGGGGATAAGGCAGGAACTGGATACTGATTGTGGATGATCAGCCATGATCACAGTGAATGGCGGTGCTGGCTCGAAGGGCTGAATGGCCTACTCCTGCACCTATTGTCTATTGTCCTGGATGGGAGGTTGGTCAGGAAGGTTCAGTTGCTTGGTATTCAGGATAAAGTCGTAAACTGGATTTGACAATGGCTTTGTGGAGAAGCCAGACAGTGGTAGTAGATGGTTGCCTCTCTGATTGGAGGCCTGTGACTTTTGCAGTTCCTCTGGGATTGGTGCTGGGTCTGTTGTTGTTTGTCATTAAGTGATCTGGATGATAATGTGGTTAACTGGATCAGCAAATTTGCGGATGACACCAAGACTGGGGCTGTAGTGGACAGCGGGGAAGATGATCATGGCTTGCAGTGGGATCTGGACAAGCTGGAAAAATGGGTTGAAAAATGACAGATGGAATTTAATGCAGACAAGTGTGAGATGTTGCTCTTTGGTAGGACCAACCAGGGTAGGTCTCACACAGTGAATGGTTCATCACTGAGGAGTGTGGTCGAACAAAGGGATCTGGGAATACAGGTACATAATTCGTTGAAAATTGTGTCACAGGTAAATAGGGTCACACTGGCCTTCATAAATCAATGTATTGAGTACAGGAGATGGGGTGTTATGTTGAAGTTGTATAAGACATTGGTGAGGCCTAATTAGGAGTATTGTGTGCAGGTTTAGTCACCTACCTACAGGAAAGATGTAAACAAGGTTGAAAGAGGTCAGAGAAAATTTACAAGGATGTTAGCGGGTCTGGTGGATCTGAATTATAAGGAAAGATTGAATAGGTTAGGACTTTACTCTTTAGAATGTTAAAGATTGAGAGGAGATTTAATGGAGGTATACAAAATTATGAGGGGTACAGATAGGATAAATGCAAGCAAGCTTTTTCCACTGAGGTTGTGTGGGACTACATGAGTTAAGGGTGGAAGGTGAGAAGTTTAAGGGGAATATAAGGGGAAATTTCTTCACACAGAGGGTTGTGAGAGTGTGGAACGAGCTGCCAGCCCAAGTGGTGCATGCAAGCTCCATTTCAATGTTTAAGAGAAGTCTGGATGGGTACATGGATGGTAGAGGTATGGAGGGCTATGGTCCCAGTGCAGGTCAATGGGAGTAGGCAGCTTAAATGATTTTGGCAGGAATAGATGGGCCGAAGGGCCTGTTTCCATGCTGTAATTCTCTATGATTCTATGGCTCTATGGATATTGAGGGAATCAAGTGATATGGAAATAAATGAGGAAGATGGTGCTGGGATAGAAGATCATGCCCAGCCCCAGGGGCTGAACAGCCCGCTCCTACTCCCAATCCATGTTTCTGCACTGGGTAATTTCTAGACACTTGCACCTTTATTTCACCCAGACCTTCTGCTTACCTAGGACACAAGGGAACTCCAGTTTCAGATTTAAACACTATCCCAAGACAGCCATACCTTCCAATTGTTTTCAAATGCCCTTGCCTGGGATAACAGGTCTTCATGAGCACAACTGGGATCTTGCCTGGTCCCTCTGGTCTTTACTGTACCCAGTGTCACAGAGTCCTACAGCATAGGTTGTGTGAATGGAACCTGCAAACATTGAAAATTTGGGGCTGACCTATTTGAGGTGTTTCCCTTACCCATGAAACAAGGGAGCTCCAATCTTAAACTCAAACGTTACTCCAAGACAGACACACCTTCCAATTGTCTTCAAAAAGCTCTTGAGATGTCACCAGGTTTTCTGTTGACTTTGCAAGCTTCACCTTTTTTCTTGGAGTCTTGGTTGTCCTATAGACCTTCTGTGCTAAGTCTCAGTGCAGACAAGGTAATGACAGGTCTATAGTCCTCTATACTCAACCTTTAGACCTCCTAATTGCTTTCATATCTCAGTGGAAAATTAACATGCTCAGTGTTATGGTTCTAAAGCACCTCGTGAAGGGAAGAAACTGTTCAGAAGGTTTAGTGCTTCCTCAGCATTAAATAGGACTCTTGCACTTTGAATAACCCCACCTTGTTATTTTCATTGTTTTCTAAGGATACATTTGACTAAGTTGAATAGCCTAGTTTTCAAAGTGTGGACGCAATGCGATTGGGGTCCGGCTTTACCCAACTGGTGTTCTTGTTTTATTTAGCCGCTGCCCCTGTATCCCCACTGAGTGAATGCTCTCTGGCAGCCTTGCCCATTACGCAGGGTTATAAATGTTTTGTGAGAAGTCCCGGAACAAAATAATAGCGACAACTCTGCTGAAGTCAAATGTGACCACTGCAGAATGTTTTCTACACAAAACAACAAGGAAGTGAGAATGGTCACAAAGCTCCTTCACAGGTCCTCTACAAGTTGAGGTTACCCAGCAATAAGGACAAGTTTGCTCAACTCAAGCCTTCCCCTGGGTTATCTTGGTTTGAGGGGGGGGGGGTTGGTTAAGATTCTCCCCAATGGAACATTCTCTTCATCTGGATCTCTCCAAAATGTCTGCACCTCAGGGACAGTGAATCCTTTGGTTAGCTTTCCCAGTGAGTGGGCTGTATCATGTGCCTATTCATGGAACTGAGGTTTCCACTCATTGTCCCAAACATGGACAACAATCTTCGTTGTATTAGTGTTGTATCCATTGAAGCAGTGAGGGCTTCAACCCAGACACCATGTTGTGATCCATCACCAGTGAATAATCTGTCTCTTGGATTCAGTGGGAGAAGGATCTCATCAATAACTGACCTATATCCATGTTGTGATCCATCACTGGGATGAGAATTTAGGTTTAAGGGGAGTGTTTATTATCACTACCATTGAACTGTTGAGATACCTTCCAGAATTATCTCTATTGCTCCAACAAGAGGGATTTGATCCAACCGGTGCCTGGCTGATGATGGAAAGTTATGATCCATCTTTTTTCCTTGCAGTCCAGCATTGACATTCTTCCACTGGGAGAGAGTCTTCATCCATCAACAATCATGGGCAAGCAAGAAAGAGAGTTGGGATGCATCACTTGATGCCAGGAGCCTGACCCATAATCCTTTACTAGATGTAATACATTAAGTAACGTATCAATGGATTGTTAGTCCAGAGAGGGGTGTGATCCATCATTGGCTGTGATCCAACATAAGAAAATTGGGAAAAATATCCCTGGGTGTATTCCTGAGAGTGGGGTTTGTGATCCATGATTAAAAGTCAATCTGATGGGACAGATCCATCAACAGCACAAAGACAGGTTTATTCACTTTCTCTGGTCCATGATCAGAAATTTGTGACATCACATTCTTGGATGAAGTTAGAGGGTACAATACATATTTCATCATTAATTTTGCTGCAAAGAGATCTGACACTGAATTGGGAGTTGTGTTCCACCAAAGACCTTGATGTGATCATCACATTCATCGCTCTCTTGAACTCAGTGAACGAGAGAGTATTGGTTGACAATTGCCTTGGAGAAAATGAATGTGAATTACTGACCAGCATCACTGATTTGGTTCCAGGAGCTTTGATCAAATGAGATTGAGGTGCATGTCATCAATTTGAACAAATAACAAGGTGTGATATTCTCTGACGAACACTGACCCAGCAAGGAAGTGTTGTGATCTACCCAGCAAAGGAAAGATACAACATGTCAATCTACCGAGAGGAATGGTGTCCTTACATTGACCAGAAGCGTGAGTTTTGTCATATAGCACTGATTCAGTCAATCAGTGGCATTCTCCACTTAAAGACAACTGTGAGCCATCACTAGGTTGCATCTGTTAAGAGTGAGATATGATCTTGGAGCCATGGACAGAGATGAGACCACCACTGGCCTGGGTCCAGAGAGAGGGTGCTCTCACCCCTCACAGCCTTGAGTCCAGTACAGATAGTTCCACTTTGTGCATTGTGGGAGTATCAGTTGCTGTCAGTCTCTGAGGTGAACCCAAGAAGGGAGTTGTGATCAATCACTCAATGAGAGACAGTAAGCCAAAGCTTATAAATCAATTTCAACATATAAAAAATAGCAAAGCCATTTCATGATAGCATTACGGAAGGACATAATGGCAGATAGAGTTCAACTCAGAAAAGTGTGAAGTAATTCATATTGAAAGGTCAAATTTGAAGGCAGAATACAGGGTTAAAGGCAGGATTCTTGGCAGTGTGGAGGAACAGAGGGGTCTTGGTGTCCAGATTCATAGATCCCTCAAAGTTAGTGGACACAAAGAGTGGACAGCTAGAGACATTTTCCAAGGGCAGGAATGGCAATTACAAGGGGCATAATTGTAAAGTGATTGGAGGGAAGTATAGGGGAGATATCAGAAGTAAGGTCTCTACACAGAGGATGGTGGGCACATGGAACACCCTGCCAGGGGTGGTGATAGAGGCAGATACATTAGGGGCATTTAAGAGACCCTTAGATAGGCACATGGATGGTAGAAAAATGGACGGCTATGTAGGAGGGAAAGGTTAGATTGATCTTAGAGTAGATTAAAATGTCAGCATAAACATCATAGGCTGAAAGGTTTGTACTGTACTGTAGTGTTCTGGGTTCTTTGTAACATGTGACACTGTCACTTGAAGAACTGTGAGGAAGTTTGTGAAAGGGCAGTGCAGAGGAACTGTACTCATCCTGTTTTTTTTTTCATTTTCATTTCCTGTTTAAAAATATCTTTATTGAAACATCAACAAAACTTAGAGTATCATTCATGTCCAGGAAGGAAGCCAGCCCGTGTCTCCGAAGTTCCATTTTTTTAACAACAGAGTGAGTGCAGGAGTCCAGAAAGTCAGTGTGCCCTCACTGAACTCTCCATCTTCCACATCCTTCTCCCTGGAGAATACCAAGGATGCTCATCCAGGAACCTGCCCACCTCCCCTTGCTCTGCACACCCATTCCCCCGTTGGCCTAAGGGAGAGTCCAATTTAATCCCTCTTTTTGATTCCACCATCTATGGAGACCGGATAGGAATTCTTCAGGGCTTTAGGAACATTCTGGGGAATGATTACGCACAGGTCCAAGTGATCCCTGGACCCAACCTGGTAAATGGGAGATATCTGTTGCATGGTGAAGGGCAATCATCGTCCTGCTGACTAAGAGGAGAGATATCCACCTCTTGGGATACTGGAGCACAGTCACCCTCCTCAGCTTGGTTTACAGGATATTTGCCAGAGTCATGGCCACCAATCTGTCTCCATATTGGCCTATGTGATCCACTCTGACCAGTCCAGGACCTGGTCCACCTTATGGGGCCTGAATACAATGGCTGTCCATGGCTGTGGGGTATCTTGAGAGGGTCAACAGATCCTTGAAGGTGTCCCTTCATCTTAGGAGTGGAGTACGTTAGAGATGCCCCATAACCATCCATCTGCGTGAGGCCCTTCCTGGGTGGTTGATGGATCTGTCTCTGTCTGGAACAGGTGTGGAGGTGGTCCTCTTGGCTTACACTAATAATGAGCTCCTCATGCTCACAGACCCTGCTGCCCTGCAGCAGATGCATGAGGGCTGGACTTTAGCATCAAGAGACCTCTACCAGGTACCGCTCTCACTGCTGGATGGCGGAATGGATGGCTACGGTGTGTCTGCACAGCAGATGAGGGAGAGGAAGTGTACAGCGTGCAGGAAGCAGCCTGTGCAGTAACCCCTCTGTGCAGTGCGGAGTGGAGCAACACAGAGGGCATCTCTGAAAGAGTGTGGGACCAGCTCCCGAGGAAGTTTCTGGGTTCTGGGCCCGATGAACAATTCCGGCTGAGCAGGAATCAGCCCAGCCAGGATTGCCCCACATTCACCATCCCCCTCGACACCCACTGTGACCAATGGGCAGACTGTGAGCCCCAGTGTGAGCAGTTCACTCCCCCACTGTCTGGCCCGTCCCTCACAGACAGAGCCTCTCTCTCCACCGGCGGGGGAGTGTCCTGACTAAAGGCGACTCTGAACAGGTCCCAGTGAAAGGCACACAGTTCCACAGCACCTGATGCTCGCCGCTGGGGGTGTTCCTCCTGAAGGCAGTGTCCCTGCTGGTGGTGGAAATGTACTTCACCAGTGCACACCATCGGGGAGGGTGCTCAGTCTACAGGGATCACTGCAGGGTCCTGACGTAGAGAATCACCACCTGTCTACAGTACACACCAGTGACTGACTGTTCTTTTTTTTTATTTCAAAATATACTTTATTCAAAAATAATATACGATAAACCATTCAATAACTTTCCATCCTTTACATACGTTTCCATTATGGCCTGTGCATATCCACCCACATGGCACTCCAGTTGTTCACCTTACCACACCATTGTTGAGGGGTATACTCCCCGCCACCCAACCCCTCCCACTCCCGTGGGTGAAGAAACCTATACCGTGGTCCTTCCCCACCTGGCCCTTGCGATGGTTGCACCAAGTTTCAGTGCATCCCTCAGCACGTACTCCTGCAGCCGAGAATGTGCCAGTCGGCAGCATTCTCCCACAGACATCTCCATGTGCTGGTAGATCATCAATTTTCAGGCCGACCAAAGAGCGTCTTTCACCGAGTTGATGATCTGCTCGAGAAACTCGATGTACAGGGATCACTGCAGGGTCCTGATGTAGAGAATCACCACCTATCTACTGGCACACACGAGTGACTGACTGTTTTCACCAATCTGGAGACTCAGGGCTACAGCAGAGACTCAGTTAGAGACACCTCCTGGTAATGGCCAAGGTTGCCATTTACATGTCCAGGCAGCAGGCTGTCAGGTGTACCTGAGACAACTGCCTGCCCGGCTTCTGAGGTTACCTCCATGCTCAGCTGTCCCAGGGCACCTTGGAGGTCATCTGGGACCAATCAGTGTCGTAGGGGCTGGGGTGGTCCTGCAATGTTTTAATTTGAGCACCAAGTAATGGGGAGACAAGGAAATAGTGAACGAACTGAATAAGTATTTTGTGTCAGTCATCACTGTGGAACACACTAGTAGTATGCCAGAAGTTTGAGAGTCTCAGGGACAAATGTGTGTGAAGTTGCCATTACTAGGGAGAAGGCTCTTGGGAATTGAAAGGTCTGAAGGCAGATAAGACACCTGGACCAGATGGTGTACGCTCCAGGGTTCTGGAAGAGATGGCTGAAGAGATTGCAGAGGCACTAGCAATGATCTTTCAAAAATCAATTGAGTCTGACATGGTTCCAGAGGAATAGAAAATTGAAAATGTCACTCCACTCTTCAAGAAGGGAGAGAGGTAGAAGAAAGGAAATTATAAACCAATTTGTCAGTGGTTGGGAAGATGTTGGAGTTAATTATTAAGGATGAGGTCTCAGGATACTTGGAGGCACGCGATAAAATAGGCCGTAGTCAGCATGGTTTCCTCAAAGGAAAATCTTGTCTGACAAATCTGTTGGAATTCTTTAAAGAAATAACAAGCAGAATAGACAAAAGAGAATCAGATGATGTTGTGTGCTTGGATTTTCAGAAGGCCTTTGACAAAGTGCCACATGTGAGGCTGCTTAACAAGCTACGAGCCAATGGTATTACAGGAAAGATTCTAGCATGGATAAAGCAGAGGCTGATTGGCAGGTGGCAAAGAGTGGGAATACAGGGAGCCTCTTCTGGTTGACTGCTGGTGACTAGTGGTGTTCCACAGGGGTCTGTGTTGGGACAGATTCTTTTTACGTTGTATGTCAATGATTTGGATGAAGGAATTGATGGCTTTGTGGCCAAGTTTACAAATGATACAAAGATAGGTGGAGGGGCAGGTAGTTTTGAGGAAACAGAGGATTTAGACAGATTAAGATAATGAGCAAAGAAGTGGCAGGTGGAATACATTGTCGGGAAGTGTATGATCATGAACTTTGGTAGAAGAAATAAAAGTGTTCACTACTTTCTGACTGGAGAGAAAATTCAAAAATTTGAGGTGCAGTGGGACTTGTGAGTCCTTGTGCGGGATTCGCTAAAGGTTAATTTGCAGGCTGAGACAGTGGTGAGGAAGGCAAATGCAATGTTAGCATCCATTTCAAGGGGACTCAAATATAAAATCAAGGTTGTAATGCTAAGGCTTTATAAAGCACTGGTGAAGCCTCACTTGGAGCATTGTGAGCAGTTTTGGGCCTCTTATCTAAGAAAGGATGCATTGACATTGGAGAGGGTTCAAAGAAGGTTCATGAAAATGTTTCTGGGATTGAAAGACTTATCATATGTGGAGTGTTTGATGTCTCTGGGCCTGTATTCAGTGGAATTCAGAAGAATGAAGACTGACCTCTTTGAAACCTATCGAAGGTTGAAAGGCCTCGATAGAGTGGACATGAAAAGGATGTTTCCTATGCTGGGGGTATCTAAGACCAGAGGACACAGCCTCAGAATAGAGATGCATCATTTTAGGACGGGGATGAGGAGGAATTTTTTTAGCCAGAGTGGTGAATCTGTGGAATTCTTTGCCACAGGCGGCTTTAGAGGCCAAGTCATTGGGTATATTTAAGGCAGAGATTCTTGATTAGGCAGGGAATGAAGGAATATGGGGAGAAAGCAGGAGATTGGGGCTGAGACAGAAAATGGATCGGCCATGATGAAATGGTGGAGCAGACTTGATGGAACAAATGGTCTAATTCTGCTCCTATATCTTATGGTCTTGTCTTTTCTTTATATCTTATCTTTTCTCAGATAAGGAGCCCAAAACCACTAACAATACTCCAAGTGTGGTCTGATCAATGCCTCACAAAGCTCAGCATTACTTCCTTGCTTTTATATTTAGTTCTCTTGAAATGAATGCTAACTTTGCATTTGCCTTCCTCACCACCGACTCAACCTGCAAGTTAACCTTTAGGTCCCTTTGCACCTCTGATGTTTGCGTTTTCTCCCCATTTAGAAAATAAACGTGGTGTAAGTAGAGTGGGAATTTATCTCAGTATCAAAGTCTCTCTGTACACCCCCCTGCGTGTGTGAATCTGGTGACCACTGGCCACACTTACAACATCCAAACTCATGGACAAGGCATCGGAGGTCACTGTACGTGCCTTTGGTCATCAGCTGGTTGAACAGGTGGAGTGCCAAGAGGCAAAGTAATGGACTACATACAGATGATATCATTGCAAGAGTGAACCGTGATCTGCTTCAGTGCACCATTTGTACTTATTCTCCTAGATCACTCATTCCTAAAAAGCACACCCTGCATCTCTGCGCCCCACGTGCCGTCACCTGGAAATAAACACAGATCGCAGTCTTACCTGACAACTAATGAATGCAGCTCTGGGAACAGCAAGACGTAATGTTGTCTCATGGTGAAAGCTCCACATATGAATGATGTGTCAGCTGAATTTAGGCACAAGTACAAAGAGAATATCAACACTGAGCTGTGGTGATGGTGTGTTGCCTGCACAGTTCCAATCCAGGAGTCCTTACTTTTAACACCGGACATAGAACAGTATAGTACAGGAACAGGCCCTTCAGCTCATGATGTGGCAAACTAATCAAATTAATTGCACCTAATCCTTTCTGCCTGGCCATGGTCCATATCCCTCCATTCTCTGCAGAGTCATACCTCTTGTATGTCTTTATTGTATCTGCCTCTGCCACCACTCCTGACAGTGCATCCCAGGCACCTAATATCCTCTGCTTAAAAACATTCCCCCCCCCCCACATCACCTTAAGTGCATGACCCCTCACTTTAGACATTTTGACCCTGGGAATAAATATATTGGCTGTCTACCTTTGCCCTTCATAGCTTTATAAACCTCTGTCAGGTCTCCCCTCAACCTTTGATGCTCTAGGGAGAGTAACCCAAGTTTGTCCACCCTCTCCTTACAGTACATAATCCTCTAATCCAGGCGGCATCCTGGTGAACCTCCTCTGCACCCTCTCCAAAGCCCCCACACCCGTCCTGTAATGGGGCACCAGAAATAGTCATAGTCATAGTCATAGTCATACTTTATTGATCCCGGAGGAAATTGGCTTTCGTTACAGTTGCACCATAAATAATAAATAGTAATAAAACCATAAATAGTTTAATAGTAATATGTAAATTATGCCAGAAATAAGTGCAGGACCAGCCTATTGACTCAGGGTGTCTGACCCTCCAAGGGAGGAGTTGAAAAGTTTGATGGCCACAGGCAGGAATGACTTCCTATGATGCTCTGTGCTGCATCTCAGAGGAATGAGTCTCTGGCTGAATGTACTCCTGTGCTCACCCAGTACATTATGTAGTGGATAGGAGACATTGTCCAAGATGGCATGCAACTTGGACAGCATCCTCTTTTCAGACACCACCGTGAGAGAGTCCAGTTCCATCCCCACAACATCACTGGCCTTGCGAATGAGTTTGTTGATTCTGTTGGTGTCTGCCACCCTCAGCCTGCTGCCCCAGCACACAACAGCAAACATGATAGCACTGGCCACCACAGACTCGTAGAACATCCTCAGCATTGTCCGGCAGATGTTAAAGGACCTCAGTCTCCTCAGGAAATAGAGACGGCTCTGACCCTTCTTGTAGACAGCCTCAGTGTTCTCTGACCAGTCCAGTTTATTGTCATTTCGTATCCCCAGGTATTTGTAATCCTACACCATGTCCACACTGACCCCCTGGATGGAAACAGGGGTCACTGGTACCTTAGCTCTCCTCAGGTCTACCACCAGCTCCTTAGTCTTTTTCACATTAAGCTGCAGATAATTCTGCTCACACCATGTGACAAAGTTTCCTACCGTAGCCCTGTACTCGCCTCATCTATAATATTCCAGATGTGGCCTGGCCAGAGTTTGATAAGGCTACAACGAAGCTTCCTGACTCTTGAACACAATGCTCAGACATGTAAAGATAGGCAGAAAAGGTCAGTAGAAATTTATAAAGCTACAACATAGCTTACTGACAGTCTGACAGTTTATGAGAGGCATGAATGATGAAATACAGTCACCTGTTTACTTTCGTGGATGGAGAAAAGGCTTTATAATGTTTTTAACAGCTGGAAGTGTAAAAATAAAAATCCTGACAAGCTCTTCCAAAAATTAATCTCAGATTTGGATCTGAAGTCAGATCAGTGGCTGCATGGTTGCAGTTCCAGAGTTTGAAATGCTGAGGCAGGAACCAGGGAGCAGGTGGCCATCCCCATGCAAGGTCGAGAAACACAGACAATAAATGCAAACTCAGGAGACAGTGGACAAAAGGAAAGTGGAGCAACTCACCTCAGGCTTAGTGAACGCAGAAAGCCTCGATCAGAGACATGGACCAAGGCCGTGGATTCATCCAAACTACGGAAAGCTGACAGTAGACAAATAAAGATGCTGAGTGCACCTGTAGATCAGTCTGGGGCAGGGATCAGGGTTGGGGACAAGCTGGATTTTCACTAGAACATCCCATGTAGCAACTAGATGAGACAGTCCCATATAAATGAAGGTCTCACTTCCATCCAGACCAGAGAAAGGCTGACAAACAAACATCAACAGTAAGCCAAATCAGGATTCTGAAGCATAAAGTCCAGATCACCCAGACCAAAAGATCCTCTCTGAAAACCTAAACACAGGAATCTGACGGAAAATGTCTGAAAACCAAGTGTACATCACATGGAGGAGGCAAAAGTCTACAACTTGGAATGACTCAGATCAGGGGGACGCAGAAGGAAGTTACCTGCGGCTTCGGTTACAGAAACTCAGCGCTGCTGTCTGACGTAGAACAGATCTCAGTAAACCGTGAGGTGGAGGAGCTCACCAGTAAAAAGCCAAGCAGACCCAGTCAGCACACACCCAGAATGTTCTCACCGAGTGGTTAGATACTGACTCTGAGAATTTTGTCAATCACTCCTGTCTGCCAACAGAAACCAATAGTTGAGTTGAAATGAACTCCAGGAGAAGTGGCAGTGGCAAGAGGAATGCCAGCAGCTCTACTTCGTTATGAGTCTGAGTAGATTTGGTATGTCGCCAAAGACTCTTGCAAATTTCTATGGATGGATCATGGAGAGCATTCTGATTGGTTGTGTCACCATCAGGTCCGGAGGGGCCAGAGCACAGGATCGGAAAAAGCTGCAGAGAGTTGTAAACTCAACCAGCTCCGTCATGGGCACCGGCCTCCCCACTATCATAGACATCTTAACCAGGTGGTGTCGCAAGAAGGTGGCATCCATTATGAAGGATTCTCACTATCCAAGGACATGCCCTCTTCTTATTCCTCCCAAGATGGATGAGGTACAGGAGCCCAAAGATGCACACTCACCGTTTTCAGAACATCTTCTTCCCCTCTGCCATCAGGTTCCCAAATGTTCCATGAACCTATGAACACTACCTCTATGTTCTTCCTCTGCAATATTTTTTCTATTGTAACTTATAGTAATTTATTGTGCCTGCACTGTACTGCTGCCACAAAACAACAAACTTCACGCCTAATATCAGTGACAATAAATCTGATTCTGGTTCTGAGACGGGGGTAATATCAATGTCACTGAATGAAAAGGTTGATTCACACGAATTTCTGACGAAGTGAAAGAATATTGCTCCTAGCAGCGGCCCATGGCCCAAGTGGAATTAAACCAAGCCCAGAAAAAGTCACAGCTCTCTGAGATGAAAATACAAAAGAGCAAGGAAGAATTTAGAAACACTCTGAGGGCTTAGTTATCCTGTCAGGTCAAAGGGAAAATCCAATGAAACAAATCAGCCGTGAGATAACGTTGCAGGTCTATAAAGCTCTGGTTAGACCGCACTTGGAGTATTGTGTTCAGTTCTGGTCATAAGACCATAAGACATAGGAGCAGAGTTAGGCCATTCAGCCCATCGAGTCTGCTCTGCCATTCCATCCTGGCTGATTTATAATCCCACTCAACCCCATTCTCCTGCCTTCTCCCCATAACCTTTGACACCCTTACTAATCAAGAACCTATCAACTTCTGCTTTAAATATACCCAATGACTTGGTTGCCTAATTGTAGGAAGGATGTGGAAGTTTTAGAGAGGATGCAGAGGAGATTTACCAGGATGCTGCCAGTATGAGAGAGCATGACTTATGAGAATATGTTGAGCAAGCTAGGGCTTTTCTCCCTAGATGAGAGGTGATTTGATAGAGGTGTACAAGATGATAAGAGGCACAGATTGAGTAGATAGCCAGAGATTTTTTCCCCCAGGGTAGAAATGGCAAAAGAACTTAAAGGTGATTAGAGGAAAGTATAGGGGATAGATGACTGAGGTACGTTTTTTACACAGAGAGTGGTGATGTGGTGGTAGAGACAGATATATTAGGGACATTTAGGAGACTTAGACATATGGACGGCATGTGGATGATAGAAAAATGGAGGGCTATGTAGGAGGGAAGGATTAGATTGATCTTAGGGTAGGTTAAAAGGTCACATAACATCGTGGGCTGAAGGGCCTGTACTGTGCTGTAATGTTCTATGTTCTATATTCCATGTTCTATGTTCTATGTTCTACATTCTATGTAGCCTCCAAAGTAGCATTGCAAATGAAGCTTTGCGTAGTGTAGCATTTCCAAAACAGGTCAAACAACTTCAGGCTTTAAAAAAACAGAGAAAATATGCTTTTTTAAAGAAAATTATTGCAGGATAAAAAAATGTATAAAAATAAAAAAGGAATAAAAATGTTACCTTTTAAAGACAATTATTGCAGGGATAAATTGGGGTGTGTACAGTCACAGATGCAAGTACTTGCTGTACTCAAAACTAATCGCCAGCACAAGTTCCTCTGGGCAAGGTTGAAACTGGACTGTGTAAAGTTCAAACACTACAACTCATTTTCAAACCTCTTGTGTCTCTTGGAACAGTGGAAGTAAGTACAATGCGAGCAGCTGATTTGAGACCTAATATGCAAACAGAGAAGGTTCTGGGAAGAAGACATGGACTTGTTCCCATTTATCTCCATTTGTTCCAGACTTGTTATTTCACAGCTCAGTGCTTCATCTCATTACATTTCTTAGCCTCCTATCTGCAGATTGTGCATGTGGAGGTTCTCCAGAACCAAACAAAAGGTTGTTTCAAGGTGAAGTTCACGAACACAAGGACTGTTTCCCGATGACCACAGTCATCAGAACCAGAGCCCACTTCCCTCCTCCCGCCTGCTGGACTTGCTCCTGAAACCTCTTCCCTTTTCACTTGTTTTCTCTCTGATCGGTATCTGTTTGGGTTGCCAGGAGGCTCAGTCTTTGACCAATGTTTGCAGTTTCTGGACCCGCGCTACTTCACTCTGGGTCTGGCTGTTTGCATGACTGATTTCCCTGCACTATTTAGCGGTTTACCGAAGCTCAGGTCCAGTTGGCTGGAGACAGAGTGAGAAACAGCTGGATGGAAAAGGTTCTGTTTATCATTTTCATCAGAGCTGTTGTATTAGCTGGAACATGATTCAATCTTGGAACAGAATCAGAATCAAGTTTATTATCACAGACATATGTTGTGAAGTTTGTTGTTTGGCAGCAGCAGTACAGTGCAAGACATAAAAATGACTATATCTGGCAAAAGTAAACAAATAGTGCAAAAGAGGAACAGTGAGGGAGTGTTCATGGACCATTCAGAAATCTGATAGCAGAGGGGAAGAAGCCATTCTTGAGTCGTTGAGTGTGGGTCTTCAGGCTCCTGTACCTCCTCTCTGGTGGTAGTAATGAAAAGAGAGCACGTTCCGGGTAGTGAGGTCCTTAGCAGTGGATGCCGCCTTCTCGAGACGTTGGCATTTTGAAGATGTCCTCGATGGTGGGGAGGGTTGTGCCTGTGATGGAGCTGACTGGCCCTCTGCAGCCTCTTGCAATGCTGTGCATTGGGGCCTCCACACCAGAAGGCGATACAACCAGTCAGAATGCTCTCTATTGTACATCTGCAAGAGCCTCTGGTGACGTGCTGAACCTCCCCCAAGCTCCTGAAGAAGTGGAGCTGCTGGTGTGCCTTCAGAAAGTGGCCCTCCCCTTCCCTACTGCCACCACCCATTGCCTCCAACCCTCAAGCCCCCAAACCCCCAACCCCAGCCCCCTTCATCCACCCTGTTGCATTTCACCCATCATCCACATCACCGCCGATCCCCACTCCCATTCCACCCTTTGCCACACCTTGCCTCTTCCACAGTTTGAACTCAAGTATCGCAGATTTCCCAGGGTTTTATAGATTGTAAAGGACCGCTGTTTGCATCCAGTCACACAGGCTTCCATCTCCCTTTGTGCATGAGGGCAAATCAGCTCGTCTTTCTCTGTAATATTTTGTCCTGGGCAAGTCCCTGGACCCTCCCGACGTGCTCATTCCTCTTCTGGGAGCAGTTCTAGCCATTAGATTCATGTGCTATCCAGCTATCAATACTGATATATTACATACAGGAAGAGCCCGCGAGCGGCAGTAAGAGGTGTGTCTGTTTGAGCCTTATTCTAGTTTTAATGCCACAGCTGAGAGGTGACATCCCCTGCAGTGCAGCATTCCACCCCCCCCCCCCAACAACTCCATACGGCACTGGGAGCAAAAACATGCATGAAGTGCTGGAGACTCTGGAGGGTAGTGGGGTGTGCAGCAGGTAGTGCCTCGGCTTCGCGGCCCCAGAGACCTGGGCTTGACCATGATCTCGGGTCCTGTCCGTGTGGAGTTTGCACGTTTTCCGTGTGACCGTGTGGCTTTCCCCTGGGTGCTCCAGTGTCCTCCCACGTCCCAAAGACCTGCAGGTCGGTAGGTTAATTAGCCTCTGAAAATTATCCCTACTGTGTGGGTGAGGGGGACAGTTGATGGGAACGTGGGGAGGATAGGTCACAGTGAAGTGAGTGGGAAAATGGGATTAGCCTAGAAAGCCAGCATGGACTCAATGGGCCGAATTACCCTTTTCTACATTGTATAGAAACATGGAAAATAGCATAGGCCCTAGGCTTGGCTGACAGGCCAAAGTACCACTACTGAGGCCTGGCTCTGCTAAAGCCTCATTTTAACCCCAGCAGCTCTTTGCTGAAATTAGAAGTCCACTTCTCCTGCGTGCTGGGCTCGAGCGTGCTGAGGTTTGTCCCTTGCCTGCAATACACAAGCTGCATTGTTTTAGAAATTGATTCTGCAGATGCTAGAAATCCAGAGCAACACACACAGAACGCTGGAGGAACTCAGCAGGTCAGGCAGCATCTACGGAGAGAAATGAACAGTCAATGTTTCAGGCCGAGACCCTTCTTCAGGAGTAGAAAGGAAGGGGGAAGAAGCCAGGATAAGGAGTGGGGGGAGGGGAAAGAGCACCAGAGGGAGCTGATAGGCAGGCGTGGAGAAGGGAAGGGGTAAGAGGGGAGCCAGAATAGGGAATGGGAAAAGGGAGAAGGGGGAGGTGGGAGGAGAAATTACCGGAAGGTAGAGAAATCGATGTTCATGTCATCAGTTTGGAGGCTACCCAGACAGAAGTCAGTTTAGAGGCTAGCATCTGTTGCCTCTCCTCCTTCCCTTTCTCCCCTGGTCCACTCTCCTCTCCAATCTGATTCCTTCTTCTCCAGTCCTTTGGCTTTTCCACCCATCACCTCCCAGTTTCTCACTTCATCCCCCCCCTCCCCCACCCACCTACCTTCTCCCTCACTAGGACTCATTTTCATTTTCCAGCTTGTACTCCTCCATCTCCCCCACCCCCCAACCTTCTTATTCTGGTTTCTTCCCCCTTTCCTTTCCAGTCACGATGAAGGGTCTCGGCCCGAAGCATCGACTGTTGACTCCTCCCCATAGAAGCTGCCTGGCCTGCTGAGTTCCTCCACCATTCTGTGTGTGTTACTCTGGATTGCTTTAGAAGCAGCGTGGCAGCCTGATAAGAGGGCATGATGGGAGTCAGACCTAACATGGCGCTGGGCTGAAGAGCAGAGGACAGGCTCATCAAGTGAGGTATCACACCAGTGATGTAGTCCCCAGTTCGCTTACTCACTCAGGCCGCTCTGACTGCACCTCTCAAATGCATCACCTCTCCCACCAAGGTCAAGTGTAGCAGGGACACAAGACCCACAGAGCTGCTGCATGGCACAGAGATTTATAATGCAAAGACGCCTCATTGTAGACGAGGACCAACAGGAGCCGTGATGGAGAAAGAAGGGAAGGAGCTCCAATGTTGCCTGAGCATCTTTTGCAAAATAGAGACATGAAAGAGCTTTTACAACCCATGCAAAACATTCAATGTGCAATTCAGGAAAGGCAGCAGACAAATTGCACTCAGCGAGGTGCCAGTAATGACCCAATCAGCTGGACTGGGTCTTCTGAACTTATTCATTAACAGGACATAGCTGTCACTGGCAACAGCGGTGTTTATGGCCCATCCTTAATCACTCCTAAATCACGGGGGCAGTTAACAGCCGAGTACATTGGTAGCTCTGTAGCCACATGTAGACCCAGACTGGGTAAGGGCAGTGGATTGCCTCTGCTTAAGGGTATTAATGAACCATCCAATCATTTTGTGCTTATCATGATTACCAGTGACCCAGGTTCAACTCCTGCCGCAGTCTGTAAGGAGTTCATACGTTCTCCCTGAGACTTTTACAGAGCCAGCGACCCGGGTTCAATTCGCTGCTTTCCCTGTGGAGTTTGTACATTCTCCAGTTTCCTCCCTCATTCCAAGCACATAAGGGTTAGTGTGTTAATAAATCACATGGGTTCAATTGGGCGTGCTGGCTCGTTGGGCTGGAAGGGTCTGTTGCCTTGCTGTGTCTCTAAATAGATATAAAACTAGCTTCCACAGCTGCTGGCATGGGATTTGAACTCGTGTCTGGATCAGCAGGCCAGAAATCTGGCTGCTGGTCTAGGGACATAACCAATTCACAGTCGCATCTCTAGTCGTGATGTTGGGCTAATCAGACAGGATCACAGGGAGAATTATTATTCCACAAATAATGCTGTGAATGTTTAATTCCACCTGAGAGGGCAAATATGTTCTCATTCTCATTTGGGATCCATCACTCCTGTCCCCTGAGTACTCTCCCAAGGACCCAATGATCTCACTGCCCACTCTTCGGGCTGTCTTTCAAGTTTCAGATTTTTATTTGATTAGCTGCCATTGCCTGATCTCCCCAAAAACATAGAAACATCTAAATTAGGAGTAACAGTAGGCCATTTGTTGCTGCACTGTTCAATATGACCCTAGCTGATCATCCACACATAGTCCCATGTTCCAGCTTTCTCCCTGTAGCCCTTGACCCTTCCAGCCCTGAGGACACTGGCAAACTGAATATATTTAATGATCTGGCTTATTTAAGAAAGGATATAAATGCATTTGAAGTAGTTCAGAGTAGGTTTAGAACATAGAACAGAAAACAGTACAGTACAGGTCAACACAGGCCCTTCGGCCCACAATGTTGTGCTGACCTTTTAACCTACTCTAAGATCAATCTAACCCTTCCCTCCAACATAATACTCCTTTTTCTATCATCTATGTGCCTATCTAAGAGTTTCATAAATGCCCCTAATCTGCCTCTACCACCACCTCTGGCAGAACATTTCACGCACCCACCACTCTCTGCGAACCTCTGACATCCCTCCTATGCTTCCTGCTATCACCTTAAAATTATGCCCTCTCGTATTAGTGCTTTCCATCTTGGGAATACGTCTCTGATTATCTACTCAATCTCTGCCTCTTATCATCTTGTATAGCTCTGTGAATTCACTTCTCATCCTCCTTTGCTCTAAAGAGCAAAACCTTAGCTTGCTCAGCCTGTCTTCATAAAACATGCCTTCCAATCCAGACAGCAATCTGGTAAATCTCCTCTGTATCCTCTCTAAAGATTCCACATCCTTTCTATAATGAGGTAACCAGAATGGAAGGCAATATTCCAAGTGTGGTCTACCAGGGATTTATAGAGCTGCAACATTAACTCACGGCTCTTGAACTCAATCCCCTGACTAATGAAGGCCAACACACCATACGCCTTCTTAGCTATCCTATCACCTTGCACAGTAACTTTGAGGGATCTGTGGAAGTGGTCCCCATGATCCCTCTGTTCCTCCACACTGCTAGGAATCCTGCCATTAGCTCTACTTTCTGCCTTCAAATTTGACTTTCCAAAGTGAATCACTTCACATTGCTTTTGATTGAACTCCATCTGCCACTTCTCAGCCCAGCTCTGCATCCTGCCAATATTTTGTTCGAACCTACTACACTGTCCACAACTCCACCAACCTTTGTGTCATCTGCAAACTTACTAGCCCACCCTCCCACATCCTCATCCAAGTCATTTATAAAAAAAAATCACAAAGAGCAGGGTTCCCAGTACAGATCTCTGTGAAACACCACTGGTCACCAACCTCCTCCAGGCTGAATATGCTCCATCTACAACTACCCTCTGCCTTCTATAGGCAAGCCATTTCTGAATCCACACAGACAAGTTTCCTTGGATTCATGCCTCCTGACAGTCTGAATGAGCCTCCCATGGGGAACCTTGTCAAATGCCTTACTAAAATCCATATACACCACATCCACTGCTCCACCTTCGTCAATACGTTTTGTCACTTCCACATAGAATTCAATCAGGCTCATGAGGCATAACTTGCCCCTCACCAAGCCATGCTGTCTGTCCTTAGTCAGAGAGCAACACACACAAAATGCTGGAGGAACTCGGCAGGCCAGGCTGCATCTGTGGAAATGAATAAACAGTTGACATTTCGGGCTGAGACCCTTCATCAGTACTGGAGGAAAAAAGGCGAGAAGTCAGAGTAAGAAGGTGGGGGGAGTGGAGGAAGAAGTGCAAGATAGTAGGTGATAGGTGAAACCGGGTGAAGTAAAGAGCTGGGAAGTTGGTTGGTGAAAGAGGTAAAGGGCTGGAGAATGGGGAGTCTGATAGGAGATGACAGAAGGCCTTGGAAGGAAGGGAAGGGGGAGGAGCACCAGAGGGATGTGATGGGCAGGAAATGTTAATGATGAAGGAGGGGTGGGTGTTGTTGGGGGGGGTGCAGTTACCGGAAGTTTGAGAGATCGATATTCATGCCATCAGGTTGGAGGCTACCCAGACGGAATATAAGGTGTTGCTCCTCCACCCTGAGTGTGGCTTCATCACGGCAGTAGAGGAGGCCATGGACTGACATGTCAGAATGGCAGTGGGAGGTGGAATTACAATGAGTGGCCACCGGGAGATCCTGCCTTTTGTGGCAGACAGAGCATAGGTGCTCGGTGAAGCGGTCTCCCAGTCTACGTCGGGTCTCACTGATATACAGGAGGCTACACCGGGAGCACCGGATACAGTAAATGACCACAACAGACTCACAGGTGAAGTGTTGCCTCACCTGGAAGGGCTATTTGGGGCCCTGAATTGTCATGAAGGAGGAGGTGTAGGGGCAGGTGTGGCACTGGTTCCACTTGCAAGGTTAAGTGCCAGGAGGGAGATCAGTGGGGAAGGACGATTCATAGGGAGCAATCCCTGTGAAAAGCAGAAAGTTGGTGGGGGGGTGGGGGGAAAGGTCCGCTTGGTGGTGGGATCCCTTTGGAGATGGCGGAAGCTGCATAACTTTTCCCCCACCTTCTTACCCTGACTTCTCATCTTTCTTCTCCAGTTCTGATGTAGGGTGTCTGCCTGAAACATCGACTGTTTACTTTCTGCCCAGCCCGCTGAATTCCTCCAGCATTTTGTGTGCATTGCTTGGATTTCCAGCATCTGCAGACTTCCTCTTGTTCAGAGTACATATGTTTCTCCAAATGCTCATAAATCCTGTCTCTAAGAATCGCCTTCAATAGTTTGCCCAGCACTGAAGCAAGACTCACTGGTCTATAATTCCCAGGATTATCCCTGTTCCCTTTCTCGAACAAACGAATAACATTTTCCCCCTCCAGTCATCTGGCACTACTCAGTGGTCAGAGAGGACTTTTTGAGAGTAGGGGATTTCACTCAGTAGAAAAGTGAGCATCAGGTCACTGCCACAGCACAGAAGAGCTCTGACCAGTGACCAATCACACTTGAGATCGATTACGAGAGCAAATTAAAGGAAGGCAGGGGCAAGAACAGCGGCCATAGTCTGAGTGGACAGAGACAGGGCAGTGATCTTGAGGCTTTAGCACTTTGAGGCTTCAGCGAAGAGAGGCTTCAGTCAGAGAAATCAAAGAAAAGAAAAGCTCAAGGGTGAGCTTTTCCCTTCTCTTCTTTCTATCTGCTCAGGTAGGACAGTAGAAATGCCAGGCAGGATAGTGGAATGCTCCTCTTGCAGGATGTGGGAAGGCAGGGAGATCTCCAGTGTCCCTGACGACTACAACTGCAAGAAGTGTATCCAGCTACAGCTTCCAACAATCTGTATTGAGGAGTTGGAGCTGGAACTGGGTTAACTCCGGATCATTGGGAGGCTGACGGGGTGATAGATAGGACATATAGAGAGATACTTACGTTTGTACATGCAAGGTGCAGGAGACAGGAAACTGGGTGACAGTCAGGAAGGGGAAAGGGGTTAGGGAGCCAGTGCAGAATACCCCTGTGGCCATCCCCCTCGACAACAGGTATGTCACTTTGGATACCGTTGGGGGTTTGATCTAACAGAAGAAAACCACAGCAGTCAAGTCTTTGGCACTGAGTCTGGCTCTGTGGCTCAGAAGGGAAGCGAGGAGAAGAGGCACACTGTGGTGATATGGGATTTGTTAGTTAGGGAACAAACAGGAGGTTCTATGGGTGAGCACACGATTCCCAAATGGTATGTTGCCTCCCATGTGCCAGGGTCCGGGACATCTCGGATCGAGTCCTCAGCATTCTTAAGTGAGAGGGTAAACAGCCAGAGGTCGTGGTCCACGTACGTACCAATGAAAGGGGTAGGACCAGTGATGAGGTTCTGCATAGGGAGTTCAGGGAGTAGGTGATAAGTTAATGGGCAGGAACACTAGGGTTGAGATCTCATGACTGCTATCCATGCTACATGCTAGCGGGGACAGAACTAGGAAGATTATACACTTTAACACGTGGCTAAGGAGTTGGTGTAGGTGGGGGGCTTCAGATTTTTGGATCTTTGGGCTCTCTTCCAGGAAAGTTGGGACCTGTACAGAAGGAACAGTTTGCACCTGAACTGGAGGGGGACTAATATCCTAACGGGAAGGTTTGTTAGTGCTGCACGGTGGGGTTTAAACTAGAGTTGCAGGGGATGGGAACCAGAATGCCAGCACAGTTAGTGGAGAGGTTGTGGAGACAGACCTTAGACAAAGTTAGGAATCAAAAGGTTGAGCATGGTGTGACTAGTGTCCTGAGTTGTGTATGCAGGAAGTATAATAGGAAAGGCGGATGATAGTAGTGAAGATGAGGTAGCTGGTTTACAAACAGAGTCAATGTGTAGTGAGGAGAGGCTGTGGAGGGTGATCTACTTTTATTGTAATTATGTGAGTGCTGTCATGGTATGACAATGAGTACAGTATATAATTCCTGTAACAAGGATATGCAGCTGGGTACTATCAGGCGATACTGAGGAGTTTGGGATATGTGGATGAACGATACCTACAGGAGGCACAGGCTGGTGAAATGGTAGACACTTAGCTGTGACACCTAATGCTGAGAATGGGATCACTTCATCTTGTTGGATTGATGAGAAAGAAGAGGCGGTTTGAACTCAGTTACCTGCCAAGAATCTTCCTGAAGAAACGTGAATGTCGTCACAAAGAAGGCACAAGGGCGCCTCTACTTTCTTAGAAGTTTGAGTAGGTTTCGGCCTGGCATCTAAAACTTAGACAAACTTCTATAGATGCACAGTGGAGAGTATACTCACTGGTTGATTCATGGTCTGGTATAGAAATACCAGTGCCCAGGAACAGAAAAGTCTACAAAATGTGGTGGATACAGCCCAGTCTATCGCAGGCAAAACCCGCCTCACCAAGGAGCGCTACTACAAGTAAGCAGGATCCATCACCAAAGACTAGGCCATGCACTAAGATGGCACCAGTGACCAAACACAACATTTTGCAGACAATTTACAAAACGATTAGATGCTCTCCTTCTTTTGGATATACTATACTTCTTCTGAACTGCGACCGGTTGCAGCCTGTAGTTTCCCTTTTCAGAATGTATTTTTGGGCCAACTGAACAACCTGGCACTTCTAAGATCTGCCGGAGGATCTGGCGTGGAGTACACCTACAGTCATCGCTGGGGGTGCACACAGCGTCGCTTCCTAATGGCAGAACACATACCCATAGTCGCCTCCATTACTCCATACCGGTTAAAGTGTCGAGCAAGATTAAAATCGACAAAGGTGAGAGCAGAAAATGAATAAGATGTTCAGTTCCGTCTGCCTGTGTTTGACCAGTCTCCCTCGCGCTGCTGCCAGCAGAAGGTGCGGGAGTCTTGGGTCCCACACTGCAAGGTTCGATCACCTCGGTGGCTCTTGGCGGTGTGGACTCACTTTCGGCTGCGGTTTGATGTTTATTGTCCTTAGCTCTAAACGCGCTTTAATATTTGTACAATTTGATCGAGGCACTTTGGCGCGGAGCTAGCTATGCGGCTGGGGCCTGCAGCTATCGACGAAGCGCTGAACTGGCCGACTCGGTGGTGTGGCTGCGGCCATCGGCTCCCGGACCAGCTTCACTTGCCTTGGCGGTTCACGGCTGTGGACTCACTTTTGGGGATTTGGCAGTTTGATGTTTAACACTCCGTGTGTTATTTGTTTTTTGTTGCTTATACGATTTATTTTTCTTCACATGTTTGATGGTCCTGTTGTGTGGGGTTTTTCTTTAAACAGGTTCTGTGGTGTTACTTTTTTCGGTGGCTGCCTGCAACAAGTCGAATCTCAAGGTTGTATGCTGTATACATACCTTGATAATAACTGTACGTTGAACATTGAATCCTTGATACTCTCTTCTTACTGCTATCAAATAGGCAAGAGCCTTAGGTCCCACACCACCAGGTTCAGGAACATTTATCACCCTGCAACCGTCAGGCTCCTGAAATGAAATGGATAACTTCAGTCATCTCAACACTGAACAGATTCTACAAGCTATTAACTCACTTCCAAGGACTCTACAACTCGTGCTGACAGTACTATTTACCTCCTTTCTTGTTATTTACACAATTTGTCTTTTGCACATTAGTTGTTTGTCGATCTTTGTTATGTATGTTTTTTTCATAATTCTATTGGATTTCTTTATTTTTCTGTAATGCCTGCTAGAAAATGAATCTCATGGTAGTACATGGTGACATACTGATTACATATTTTGATAATAAATTAACTTTGAACTTTGAAGGCTCAGCCTGCCCCCGGTGCAGTGTGTGGGGGAAAGGGGAGGGAAGGGGAGGTTTGGCAGTGAACCCGGTTGCAGTGAGAGCTGCTTCGGCCCACGGGCCCAGCTGAGCGCTGGTGCAGTCTGAGCAGTCAGGGGTGCTGAACACACTCTGCTTTTCTCCTTCAGGTCCTCCAGAAAATTGGCAAAACCGTGGAAACAAAAGATGAACAATTTGAGCAGTGCGCAAACAGCTTCAACAAACAACAGGTACCATTCAATCCTCCTTAGTAACAGGGTCTCTCCCATCATCCTCGGCTGCAGGCAGGAGTGTTCCTTTATGCTTCCCTCAGCAGTGCTCATCGCTGAGGATCATTGCGCGTGCACTCATTCTCCTGGGATCTGGCCGTGCTCAGCTGCTGCAATATAACGTGCGCTAGAACATCTGCACAAGCACGTGGTCACTCTGCAATGCCCGTGCCCGCTAATTATGTAAAGCAGTCAACTGAGTGGCCGTGGCTGCTCAGGTGCTTGAGCCCTCTGCCATCTTTGTCTCCGTGCTGCGCAATAGGGGCTGCAATGTAGAGCAGGGGAAGGTTTGATGAGCGGGGGGGTGGGGTTTGATGAACAGGAGGGAGGGCAAGGGACAGACATACTCAAAGTATGATGGTATTTGGTTCATTGTCTTCAAGGCCCTAAAATTGAAAGATTTTGAGCCCTATTCGATATTGGGGTATCTATGGACACCCTCACTATAACGAGGATATACTGTATCCACCTACTCTTCAAAGACTAGCTTACTTCCCCGTCCAGGCTCTACGGAGAGGTCTAGCTACCAATACCTGCTATCTGAGAGGTGGGTCCCCTCCCTACCAAAGAGGAGATGCTTCCTGCTAACAAAATAGTTTAAACACGGTTTATTTTATTTTGAATTATTCATAATTGAATTTAGACAAATTGCTCTTAACACACATTTCACAATCACAGAGGATTTCTGTTTTATATGAGATTTTCAAATTACAAAAGATTTGTAAACTACAAAGCATTTCCAAACACGGGTATAATTCTGAAGAACTAAAAGAACGTACCAACAAGTTGCAGACGAACGAGTCATCTGTTGCAGAAACGGAAGGTAGAGGAATGAATTCCTTCTGCTACCCTGTCTTTCTGTTATTCTGCTTGCCATTCCCAACAATCCTCAATACTTTCTAACACTTATACTGGTTTGCTGTTAGTTGATATTACCTTCATGTGATGTTTTTCAGATACTTTTGCTGGGACAAAGTAATTCACACAGATGGTCTAAAAGCTTCTAGGGACAGAGACCCCAGTCACCCAAAATAAATGCTGTGAGGGCTGACTCTCTGAGTACACAAATATCCTAACTATTGATTGATCAGCTAAACTTGTGACCACCTCCTCAGTTAGAGAGCAAAGCAGACTTCCTGGCTGATGTCAACAACTGCAGGAGAATTTGAACACTTTTGCTCTGCCTCTCCCCAGTGATGGAAGCTATTTAACAAATCTCTTAGTTTAATTTCAACTTCCTGTAGGCTTTGGCTGGGATGAACAGTGACCTATGGGTGGTAAAGTGCTTCACAGGAATTCCTGGAGACTCCGAAACAGCTGAGACAGCTTTTTAACTTCCCTAGAGATCTGACCAAGCCTCTGGATGATAGATGGGATTAGGGCAAGCACTTGCAGATGGACCACACCAAAGGGAGCGTCAGGAGTTTATAGACTCATTGTTCTGTGGATACATTCTACTTACATTCTACTGTTCATCAACCCACATTTTGGGGCCGAACCTTAGGTTTCTTCTGAAGCTACCGCAGAAGAAACATTTCAACAGCCAATGCAAAGTAGATGGCTTTCCTATTTTCCTCTGTTTGGCTATTATTGACCAAGCAGGAGGAAACTCTGTACTGTAGGGTACACACAAGCCACTGCAGGGGACTTGATACATTGCAAGTACTGCCTTGTTGGAAGTGCTGACTTTCAAATGAAAAACTAAGGCTCAGGCTGATGTTGGATGTAAATGATTTCATAGTATCCTTCTTTACAAAAAGCACAGCGTCGTGGTGCATTTTTACCCTACAGAAAAGACAATTCACTCATTATTAAGGTTGAGAGGGATAATAAATTAGCCATGATGTAATAGCGGAACAGACTCAATGGGCTGAATAATCTAAAAACGCAAACATGAGGAAAACTGCAGATGTTGGAATTTCAAGCAACACACATCAAAGTTGCTGGTGAACGCAGCAGGCCAGGCAGCATCTGTAGAAAGAGGTACAGTCGACGTTTCGGGCCGAGAGCCTTCGTCAGGACTAACTGAAGAAAGAGCTAGTAAGAGATTTGAAAGTGGGAGGGGGAGGGGGAGATCCAAAATGATAGGAGAAGACAGGAGGGGGAGGGATGGAGCCAAGAGCTGGACAGGTGATTGGCAAAAGGGATACGAGAGGATCATGGGACAGGAGGCCCAGGGAGAAAGAAAAGGGGGTGGGGGTAACCCAGAGGATGGGCAAGGGGTATAGTGAGGGGGACAGAGGGAGAAAAAGGAGAGAAAGAAAAAGAATGCGTATATATATAGTAAATAAATAAACAACGGATGGGGTACGAGGGGGAGGTGGGGCATTAGCGGAAGTTAGAGAAGTCAATGTTCATGCCATCAGGTTGGAGGCTACCCAGACGGAATATAAGGTGTTGTTCCTCCAACCTGAGTGTGGCTTCATCTTGACAGTAGAGGAGGCCGTGGATAGAAATATCAGAATGGGAATGGGATGTGGAATTAAAATGTGTGGCCACTGGGAGATCCTGCCTTCTCTGGCGGACACCTCCAACGGGATCCCACCACTAAGCACATCTTTCCCTCCCCCCCCCGCTTTCCGCAGGGATCGCTCCCTATGCAACTCTCTTGTCCACTCATCCCTCCGATCTCCCTCCTGGCATTTATCCTTGTAAGCGGAACAAGTGCTACACATGCCCTTACACTTCCTCCCTCACTACCATTCAGGGCCCCAGACAGTCCTTCCAGGTGAGGCAACACTTCACCTCTGAGTCGGCTGGGGTGATATACTGCATCCGGTGCTCCCGGTGTGGCCTTCTATATATTGGCAAGACCCGACACAGACTGGGAGACCATTTTGCTGAACACCTATGCTCTGTCCGCCAGAGAAAACAGGATCTCCCAGTGCCCACACATTTTAATTCCACATCCCATTCCCATTCTGATATGTCTATCCATGGCCTCCTCTACTGTAAAGATGAAGCCACACTCAGGTTGGAGGAACAACACCTTATATTCCGTCTGGGTAGCCTCCAACCTGATGGCATGAACATTGACTTCTCTAACTTCCGTTAATGCCCCACCTCCCCCTCGTACCCCATCCATTATTTATTTATTTGTTTGTTTGTTATTATTATTTTTTTTCTCTTTTCTTTTTCTCCCTCTGTCCCTCTGACTATACTCCTTGCCCTTCCTCCGGGCTTCCCCCCTCCCCCTTTTCCTTCTCCCTGGGCCTCCTGTCCCATGATCCTCTCATATCCCTTTTGCCAATCAACTGTCCAGCTCTTGGCTCCATCCCTCCCCCTCCTGTCTTCTCCTATCATTTCGGATCTCCCCCTCCCCCTCCCACTTTTAAATCTCTTCCTAGCTCTTCTTTCAGTTAGTCCTGACGAAGGATCTCGGCCTGAAACGTCGACTGTACCTCTTCCTAGAGATGCTGCCTGGCCTGCTGCGTTCACCAGCATTTTTTATGAATAATCTAAATCTGCTTTTCTGTCTTGTGGTCCTATTATCACATTGCTGTTTGTGGAATCTTGCTGAATGCACATTTAGCTGCCATGTTTCCAATGTTACAACAGTGACTACATTTTGAGCAGAACCTGCCAGTGAGAGTTGCTGTGCAAATTCAAGTCTCCCTAATACAGCCTCAAGGAGTCATTAGGAAAGACAAAAGTCGTGAGTGTGTCTTTGACAACAAAGAGACTGATCTGGTCCACAAGTTCTAAACTAGGACTGGGTAAATTTCGATGGTAAGAGACAGGAACTTGCAAAAGTTGACTGCAGTAGATTTGTGGGCAATGGGATGTCTGACAAGTGGAAAGATTAGTAAGTGAGATATTAAGAGTTTAAGATCTGAATGTTCCTGTTAGAGTGAAGAGCAAGGCTGGCAGGAGCAGGGGACTTTGGATGATGAGGGACATTGAGGTTCTGGTCAGGAAAAAGGAGGAGTCATAGCCAGGTACAGGCAGCTGGGATCAAGTGAATCCCAGAGGGAATATAGGGGGATGCTGGAGTGTACTCGAGAATGGAATCAGGAGGGCAAAAAGAGGACCATGAGATGACTTTGGCAGAGAAGATTAAGGAGAATCCAAAGAGATTTTACTAGAATTTTAAGGGCAAAATAGAGTAACTAGAGAGAGAATAAGGTCTCTTAAAGATCAAAGTAAACACCTTTGTATGGGGCTGGAGGAGATGGCCAAGGTCCTCAGTGAATATTTCTTCTCTGTTTTTACCATAGAGAAAGACATGAAGACTTTGGAACTCGGAAAATTTAATGGGGAGATCTTGGGGCTAGTCCACATCGGAGCAGAGAAGGTGCTGGATGTCTTAAAATGCATAAAAGTAGATAAATCTCCATGGCCTGACCAGATTTATCCAAGAATAATGTGGGAAGCTCAAGAAGAAATTGCAGAATCTCTGGCTGAGATATTTGGATCATCGTTAATGACGAGTGAAGTGCTGAAAGACTGGAGGGTGGCTACTGTTGTGCCTTTATTTAAGACAGAGATTGATTGGGGGTAATCAGCACAACTTTGTTCATGGGAAATCGTGTCTCATGGATTTGATTGATTTTTTTATGAAGTGATATGAAAGCTTGATCAGGGCAGGCCAATAAACATGGCATATAGGGACTTCAATAAGGCCTTTGAGAAGGTTCCACGTGGTAGGTTACTATGGTAGGTTAGATCACATGGGATCCAGGGAGAGTTAGTTAATTCAATACAGAACTGGTCAGATGGTAGGAAGCAGAGGGTGATGGTGGAGGGTTGTTTCTCAGACAGGAGGCCCGTGACCAGTCATGGGCCTCGGGCTGGTGCTGGGCCCATTGTTATTTGTCATCTATATCAATGTGAATATACCAGGCATGGTGGACACATTTACTCTTGACACTAAAATATGTAGTGTGGTTGACACTGAAGGTGGTTACCAGGATCTACAAAGGGGTCTTGAACAGTTGGGTAAATGAGCCAAGGAGTGGCAAATGGAGTTTCATTTAGATCAGTGTGACATATGACATTTTGGGAAGACAAATGAAGATAGGACTTTCACAGTGGACAGTTAGTCCTTGTGGAGTGTTGTAGAACTGTGGCATCTGGGAGTACAAGTGCATGGTTCTCTGAAAGTGGTATCACAGGCAGACAGTGACAAGAGGGTATCTGGCACACTGACCTTCACCAGTCAGGGCGTTGAATATAGTTGGGGTGTTATTGAGAGATACAGTGCTGAATAGGCACTTCTGCTCCTTCGAGCCACACTGCTCAGCAACTCTTGACAATCCCAATTTAACCCTGTTAGCCCTGGCCACAATCACACACAAAGCCAAAAGACTTAAAATTTCTGCAGAAAGATCTATTTACAGACACAGTTTCAACAAGGGAGAGGGTAATAGAAATCTTCCTTGAATACACTGAAGTTAGTCACATAAATTCAGCGTCAGATTGGGCTTCACCAGTCAGGGCGCTTCACTTACACAAACACGAGGAAACCTGCAAATGCTGGAAATTCAAGCAACACACACACAAAATGCTGGTGAACGCAGCAGGCCAGGCAGCATCTGTAGGAAGAGGTACAGTCGATGTTTTGGGCCGAGACCCTTCGTCAGGACTAACTGAAAGAAGAGATAGTAAGAGATTTGAAAGTGGGAGGGGGAGGGGGAGATCGGAAATGATAGGAGAAGACAGGAGGGGGAAGCAAGAGCTGGACAGGTGATTGGCAAAGGGGGTACAAGGCTGGAGAAGGGAGAGGATCATGGGACGGGAGGCCAAGGGAGAAAGAAAGGGGGAGGGAAGCCCACTATAGTGAGAGGGACAGAGGGAGAAAAAAGAGAGAGAGAAAAAAAGGGGGAAAAAATCATAATAAATACATAAATAAATAAATAAGGGATAGGGCATGAAGGGGAGGTGGGGCTTCATTTACAAGTAGTATTGCACAGCCTAAACTTCAGAGCTTCCTGTTTCAGTGTTCAGCAGGAAGAAACAGAAACATCAAAATTAGGAGCAGCAGTAGGCCATTCAGCCCCTCAAACTTGCTGTACCAATTGACCAGAAATTCCTGCTTTGTAGTACCAGAGGCCATTTGGTTTGCCCACTTTGAAAAGTAGATTGAAGTCACCCATAATTATAATTTCCCGCTTATTACCACTCCTTTCATCAGCCCCACTGTTTGGGGTCCGAAAACAACCCCCGTATGATGCGTCTGCTCCGAAGTGTTCTGTAGCTTCACTCATACAGGTGCCACACCAGTTTTCTCAGAGCTAAATCTTTCCCCACTGTTGTACGGCCACTCTCTTTCAGTAACCGCAGTGACCCACCTGCTTTCCCTGTGAGCCTGTCCTTCCTGAACACTGTCCCCCTGGGTAGGTTGAGAGGGCTGAGGCATTTCCCTCGAGAGGGAAGGAAGATGCGAGGCAACTTGATGGAGGTGTACAAGATAAGAAGATGATGTAGAGTGGATAGCCAGAGACTTTCGTCCGGGGGGGGGGGGGGCGGCGCGGAATGGCTGATACAAGGAGACATAACTTTAGGGTGAGTGGAGGAAAGTACACCAAACAGAACATTACAGTATAGGGGGGATGCCAGAGATAAGTTTTTTTTACACAGAGAGTGGTGGGTGCATGGAACGCCCTGCCAGAGATGTGATGAGGGCAGATACATTGAGGGGATTTAAGAAACTCTTAGATAGGTAGAAAAACTGTGAGCAATGTAGAAGGGAAGGGTTCAATTGTTAAAAGGTTGGCAAAACATCGTGGGCTTATGGGTGTGCACTGTGCTGTAATGTTCTATGTTTGATGCCCTGTGGATATTTAGTTCTCATCCGTGTCTCTGTGACCACAACCTTTACTTCCTCTACCCCGTGGAGAATGCTTTGTGCATTGAGACACAATCTTTGTAACATTCTCAGTCAGCTTGTTATTATCTCACACTATTGCCTGGCCTCTTGCTTACCCTCGATCTCTCGCCCTGCGGTTGTTTCCTGCCGCACTCTGCTGACGGCCCAGCACACTCTGCCTCTGAGCAAACGTGAGCCCAGATCTCACAGCTCTGAAGGAAACCACTGTCTTGGCTTCGCAACCTCAGAACTCGTGCTCCTCGAAGTGAGCAGCACTGTTGAAGAAAACATCTCAGCACTGGTGAGGACGGATCTTGCCGCTGATGAGGTGGGTCTGTGCTCTCTGCCACAACCCAGTGTCACATTGGCTAGGCAGAGAGAAGGCAGGTGTGAATATTCAGATCGCCAATACACTACTGAGCTGCAGCCTTTACTGGGAGACAGAATGGCTCCTTCTGATGGAGCCTACAAGATAGGCCATTAATCTGATCAACCATTTATAGTTAGCCTCCCCACCCCTCTATCTATTACCCCCTGCCATGCACTACACTATAAAACACCTTTTATAAATACATTGTAAATACATGCTGGTATTTACGTATTTTTGCCCATTTTATTCCATTTCCGTGATTGAACTTCAAACTTTTTAATATAATTCTTTATAATTGTTTAATGTTGCTTATCATTGTATGTCGCACCAACTCAACACAGCAAATTCCATCTCCATGTAAATGTACAGTATATGGTGAATAAAGTTGATCCCTGATTCTTGATCCTGATGTGAGAGATTTACCCATGTCGTGCGGCAAAGTGTATGGACAAGCAGGGGTGGGACTCTGTACTGGGGAGGGGGGGGAGGTTGTGGTGCAATGCCAGGGTAGGACCCCATTGTGTAATCAGGCTGAAGATGTGCTTCTCCCCTGCAGGCTGATGGCAACAGACTCCACAAAGACCTGAGAGCATACCTGAATGCTGTGAAAGGTGAGCGGCCCGTGGTGTCCGACGATCGCTTCTGTCCATTCAGTGGTCCTGGCAACTTTCCCTTCTCCACAGTTTTCCATTGGGTGCCCACACGGACTTTGGGTTTTGGAGGACGTTGGGCATCCAATGGCAACAATGTCAGTTGCTCTGCCTGCTGGGGTGGTGGGGAAATTGGAGACTTCGTACAGTAGAGGAGTGCATTCAGCCCACTGGGTCTACGCCACCCACCCCATTTCCTCCGCTCATTGCCCACCCCGTACAGATAATTCCCTCCGGTGCCAATCCAGTTCCCTATTGAAGGCCCTGACTGACCCTGTCTCCACCCCCTGCAGACACTGAGTCCCAGATCATCACCGCTCTCTGGGTGAAGAGGTTTTCCTCACAACCACCCCCTGTACCTTTAGTACAAAACTCCACCCCTACAGACACTGAGTCCCAGATCATCACCGCTCTCTGGGTGAAGAGATTTTCCCCACTGTTCCCCCCGTATCTTCAGTACAAAACTCCACCCCTACAGACACGGAGTCCCAGATCATCACCGCTCTCTGGGTGAAGAGGTTTTCCTCACAACCACCCCCTGTACCTTTAGTACAAAACTCCACCCCTACAGACACTGAGTCCCAGATCATCACCGCTCTCTGGGTGAAGAGATTTTCCCCACTGTTCCCCCCGTATCTTCAGTACAAAACTCCACCCCTACAGACACGGAGTCCCAGATCATCACCACTCTCTGGGTGAAGAGATTTTCCTCACAACCACCCCCTGTACCTTTAGTACAAAACTCCACCCCTACAGACACGGAGTCCCAGATCATCACCACTCTCTGGGTGAAGAGATTTTCCTCACATCTTCCTTGTATGATTAGTACAAAATTCTAATTTAATGTCCACAGTCTTTGACCTCTTCACCAATGGGAACATCACCCCCCATAACCCCATATGAACCCCTCATGACCTTCTCCATCTCCACAATGTCTCCCCTCAACCTCCTTTACTCCGGGGGAACAAGCCCAGCTTCTCCAGTCAGATGGGACCCCTCATCCCCAGAACCGTTCTAGTAAACTGTTTCTGCCCCTTTCTGGGACCCTCACATCCTTCCTAAAGTGTGATGACCAGAAATGGACGCAGTCCTCCAGTTGTGTCCGAGCCAGTGTTTGTCCAGGTTCTACGCCACCTCCTTATGTCTGTTCTCTGTGCCTCTCTCTCCAAATCCCAGGATCACAAACACTTCACCAACCGCTCTGCCACCATGCCCGGCCACTCCCAAACACTGACGTTCATGTACACCCGGGTCTCTCTGTTCCCACACCCTTCAGCGCTGTGCCATTGGGCCCATGATGTCTCTCCTTGTTTGTTCTGCCAAAGTGTTTCACTTCTCACTTCTCTGTATTAAATTCCATCTGTCTCCTGTTTGCCCATTCTGCCAGCCTCACGCTGTCCTGGAACAGACAGTCACTCCCCCTCCTTACAGACCATCACACTTCCAACCATGGGTCGTCAGCAGGTTTGGACATTTTACCCTGCACACCCGAGTCTAGGTCATGAACATATGTCAAAAGTAGTGGTCCCAGCACTGACCCCTGGGGACACCGCTGTCCACATCTGGAAAGTAACCCTTTCCCACCACTCTCTGATTGTTGCCTTTAATCCAAGTTCCCCTCCCCCTGCAGTGCTACTGAGCTTTTAATTTCTCAGACCTCAGTCCTGTTAAGCAAAGCACAAAATAAATTAAAATCTCCATATTTTAGAGGAAGTAGACCCTACCTGGCTTTCAGATGAGGATAGGCAGGTTTCTAGAGCTTTATTCACATGGTCTGTCAGCCACCCTGTGTGTACCCATGGGATATTTAACCATAGGACCTCAGTAGTTTTGCCTGTATTACCCTGTTCTGGCCTGCCCTGCCAGCCTTTGTTTCTCTGCTTTCCACAGTGCTGCGTGAGACTTCCAAGAAACTGTCACTGACACTGCAGGATGTGTATGAGCCTGATTGGGATGGCAAGGAGGATCTACAGCCCATTATAGAGGTGAGGGACACTGTGCACTCTCCTGTAGTAACCTCCCTATCTTTGCTGGGGCCTTGAGGCAGGGGCTGTCTGGGGGTGGGAGAGGTCTGAGGGACACTTGGACTGCTATTCGAAATGGCAGGATCCTGGCTGCTTGTAGTGGGAGAGCACATTGGGCCAAGGGAGACAAAACATGGCCCCAGTGTGGGCAGGAGCTTTCTCTGGCCCTGTCCTAGTGGCATAGGGCAGTCCAATGCTACAATAACCAGATGAATATCCAGGAAATGGGAGATCAGATGGAATGTGTGGGAATTTGTGTCCTGCTGAATGGGTTCCTCCTCAGCAAACGTTTTCATGAATCTGTTGGATTGTCTCAGCAAGCCTGTGGGGCCCAAAGGACACCCTCCCACACCCTGTGTCATTTTGCTAAGGAAGCCTTAGTTGCTCCATCCCAGTGACTCCAGACCGAGAGTGTGAGGCCAGAAATGAGTAACCCAGACCACCACCTGGGGTTCAAGCCCACCACCAGCTTGCCAGCACTTCCGAGACTGGGTAAACAATGCCAACTTTGCGACCAATGCTCGCACCACAAAAACCAACAACAGAATCAGAATCATTATTATCACTGAGATATGCGGTGAAATTTTTAGTTCTGCAGCAGCAGTACCATGTAATACATAAAAAATACTATAAATTACATTAAGAAATTGATGTATATCAATTAAATAGCAGTGCAAAAAGAGAGCAAAAATCAATGGGGTGGTGTTCCTAGGTTCATTGTCCATTTAGAAATCTGATGGTCGAGGGGAAGAAGCTGTTCCTAAAACGTTGAGTGCATTCCTCCTCCTGATGGTAGGAATAAGAAGAGGGCATGTCCTGGGAGGTGGAGGTCCTTAATGATGGATGCCTCCTTTTTGAGGCATCGCCTATTGAAGAGAGGGAGGCTAGTGCCCATAATGAAGTTGGTTGAGTTTATACCCCTCTACAGCTTTTCCCAATCCTGTGCGGTGCCCCCACCCTCACCAGAAGGTGATGCAACCAGTTAGTACATCTGTAGAAGTTTGCTAGTGTTGTGTTCATTCATCTATAACTACTGATGAGACCCAAAGCCAGGAGATAAACAAAGCCAGACTATAAAAATAAAAATTTATTCAGTAAAATCATACAACTACAAATAGCTCAAAACTCAACAGTACATCGCAAAGCATGGCTTCATTTGTAAATTTAAAGAACTATTTAAAGAATGTTCAAAACATTGATAGGAACAATGGCCAGTCAGCGAAAGTCAGCCTGGGATTGGTTGTCAGCAATAGGCGTTGGCTATTTCCGCTTGCCAGAACACCTCCGTCATGAAGATGATTGCCTGTAGGGTTTGAGCTGAGGGTTGATTTGGATTGGGACAACCGACTTACTGGTGGTTGCTGTGGTCGCAGCCTGTCATTTTCTCATCGCAATGTTGCTTGCAGCTGTACCGGCTCTGGTGGTTGGTTCAGTTGCAGTAAATCAAACCCTTTGAGGAGGAGGTGGAGGCCCAGCTCTGTGTTTGATGATAAGTCCAACCAACTTCCTGTGCCTTCGGGAGCACATGGCCCCCAATTGGTTGACGCGATGGTGCCAGCGATGTCTGTCTACAATAACTTCGTAGAGCACTTTCCGCATTTGTTTGTCAATCTGACCTGGCGCCCAGGGATCTTGCCCATTGCGATATTGCCTGGCCCACACTGCAGCTCCAGGTTTGAATGACTTCACGCATTGACCAAGGTCTGTGTGGCTGCCTTTGTGCTGCCGTGAATGCTGGTCGCCGAGGTAGCATTGCATCCAACGTTGCGCAGTTTTCCTACCAGAAGCACTTCAGCTGGAGTCTTCCCCTCGAGGCCTGAATGGGACGTAATTCGATATGTCAGCAGAGATGTGTTGAGAGCCCCGGCCAATGCTCCTTTCCTCTTGATTGTTTGAAGGTATCCACAGACCGTTTTGCTTGGTCATTGGATTACGGATGATATGGGGGTGAGCAGTGGTGGATAATTCTGCTGTTCTAGCAAACTGCTGTGAACTGAAGTGCATTCCATTATCAGAAACAAGTGTTTCTGGCATCCCAAAGTGGTTGAAGATCTGCAGCAGCTGCTGAATGTTAGCCTCTGGTTAGACTTCATAGATAATACTCCTGGCCATTTGGAATAGGTGTCAACCAGGACAAGATGGGTACACCCATTGATTGGGCCAGTGAAGTAATACGTACTCGACTCCAAGGTCTGGTAGCCTGAGGTCATGGTTGTGGATTGGCTCCACTTGGATACTTCAGCACACTGCTTGCATACAGCTGTGATATCTTCATCTATGCCCAGCCAGTACATAAAGCTTCTTGCCAGGACTTTCAATCGATTGGTGCCCCGGTGACGGCGGTGGAATTGTTTCAGTACGTTTGGTCAAAGTGTTCATGGAATTGCTATTCTGTCTCCAGACGTAGGGCAGGAGTCCACAGTCGAGAGTGATGTATGGCGTTGGTAGAAGGGTACGACACTTTTGTCGACTTTGACTGGCCGTCCGTGAGTGAGGTACCTGGAGATATGCTGATAAAGAGGATCTGCAGCTGCTTCTGCTCTGATCTTGTCAACCATGACAGGATGACCTTCAGCAGCATCCCACACAACCCAAAGGACTTCGCGATCAACTGAAATCACAGTCACGACTGCGTCTTCGTTTTCAGTAACCTGCTGGTTCATAAGTCTGGGGAGGACACCTGCCTGACCAAGTTTCTAGGTTGATGTGTACTTGATTTCAAAATTGTAAGCTAATAGCACCGTTGCCCACTTTTGTAGATCGTTAGCTGTATACACTGGGATGCCGTTTTTAGGCCTAAAGATGGACATCAATGGCTTATAATCAGTGAGGAGAGCGAAGCATCTGTCATAAAGCATCTTGTGGAGTTTCTTCACAGGCATAGTTCTGTCTGACCTGCACCCATCACAATGATGTTGTAGAGCTAAGTGGCAACACCATCAATTCCACTCAGCATGGCATCCATAAGCTAGAAAGGCAGACAAAGGAAGGAAAACACTATCGTAGTAGTGAGAAGTTCCTGTGAATTTCTTGCCATTTCTACCCAGAGGTAGGCTACAGCCAAGTCCAACTTTGCAAAGTAGCAACCACTGTTCAATTTTGCAAAGCTATCAGCCAGTACCAGTAATGGGTACTGATGTGCCTTAGAGCTACATTGAGACCAGTCGAGAAGTCTGCATGCAACCTCACTGTACTGTTAGCTTTCTTTATAATGACTACTGGAGCTGCCCAACACAAGTAGTTGACAGCTTTGATCACACCAGCTTGTTGCAGCTGATCTAGCTCTTGGTAAGGCTGTGTATGGTATCGGTCTTTTGGGATAGAAGACTGGCTTTGCAACTGGACGGAGATGGAGTTCTGCTTGCAGTTTGGTGCAGCAACCTAAACCTTCTTGAAGCACTGCTACCTAGCACCGTTGCAGTTGTAGTTGTATGGTCTCATGTACTGATTGCGGTATGGCGTCGACTGACATGATTTGAACAGCCATTGTCTTCTTACAGACCTCATCCAAGAGGGATGCTCCAGAGATCAAGCTTGTCCATCCACTCAGTGCCAGGGACATTCAGATCTGGCTGGTCTGTTAGACTTGGTTACCGTTCAGCTCCAGCTTGCAGTGCAGTTCGCCAACCAGCTGGAGTGTTCCACCTGTTGCAATGCAGGCGGAGTGATGAGTTGATGTGACTGGGAGGGACCCAAGAGCCCGCCACATGCATTTGGAGATAACAGTGACGTCTGATGCCGAATTGAGTCGTAGGTTGACCAACTGATGTTTGATAAATATGTACATCTCCTGGGAGCGAAGTCAACTTTGAAGGGGACCATTAAACTCCTTGTAGATTTTGATGGCTTTTGAAACTTTTTGTCCTTGTGTTTCACTGGCCTAGAAGACAGTGAGAGGTAGCAAAGCCTTTTTTGTGACCATGACATCGGCATTTGCTGCAAATATGTTTCTTGTATTGGCAGCTTCTTGTGTGATATCATGCACCACATTTCCAACAAGCCTCTTGGAGACCTGGTGAGTGATGATGCCTGGGCCACTGGAAACTGCATTGACCTTGGTCTGTTCCACCAGGTTGGAACTGTGTTTCAGGTTGATGAAACACTGAGATTCTTAAGTGACAGCTTGTAAAGTTGTATCAGGGTCTTGCCAGTAGTCATGCATCGCCAAGTGCCTGAAGTCACAAATGAAAATCAGACATTTCAACTGTGGTTCAGTCACGTTACCCAGCTTAAATTTTCACATTCGCGATTGACGGCACTGACGTGTGATGAAGTCATCGGCACCATGTTTGACGGGTTTTTGTCACTAGTAGTGAACACTAAAGAGGGATGACTGCTCTCCAAAAATACTTGCTAGCTGTCAGACAGTTCAGTGAAATGGTAGATCACGCGGGTTATTAGGCAGAATTAAGTTAAAATAACGCTCATGTTCAGCAGTACCCAATTTTCAGAGCAAAGTGCTTGTCTTCCACGAGCAAACTCAACCCGGAAAATATCTTTGTTACGTTTGAACCATAATTCAAATACAACTCCCAAAGCAGCATCAAACTGGAAATTGGTAATAGTCACGACTGACGAGACCTGAATCCAGAAGATAGAACAAAGCCAGAACATTAAGTAAATCTTATTCAGTAAAACCACACAACTACGAAAATCTCAAAAGTGAACAGTACATCCCAGAGCACGACTATTTAAATAGTTTACCCAAGCACCTTCGAGACGTCGATAACAACAGTGACCAATCAGCTGACCAATAGGCATTGGTTGTTTCAGCTCACCGTGGCAGCTAGAGTTTTGATGTCTTGCAAAATCTCCTCAAATTCCGAATGAAATATAACTGCTGGTGTGCCCGCTTCATAGGTTCGTACTTCTTCATAATTGCAACAAGGCACAGCCTCATCCGATCTGATCCAAGCCCTTGTGAGTGTGTCCGGCATCCCTGGAAGAAATGCAGACTGTGTCTGGGGTGAGACAGTACCAACCCCTTGTCTTGCTCCTAGTGCCTCATCTGCCCAGGGGCTTCCTGCTCACTCAGCAGCCATTTCCCATTCCCTGAACAAGGGTAAGGGTGAGGCCTGCTCCTTCATATACTGGAAGTGGAAAATGGCACCTCCAGCAAACATTTACCGTGAGGTCAGTGTGACTGAAGGTCAGAAACGCAATCTGATGTCTGATGGCCGATTCAGAACATGTGCACAGAACTGGGGGAAAAGAGTCCGAATCACTTTATTGCCAGTATGTGAAACATACCAGAACTAATTGTGGTTCGGTGCCAAGTGTAAAACACAGGACAATACCATAACAGGCAACACAATAGCAACCAACAGTTTACAAGACGATAGTGCAAACAGTCATGAGCAACAATTAGCAGAATGGTCACATGAGCAAATTTAAATACATGTGAACATATGAACAGACTGAACAACTGTTTAATGGATGTTGTGCAGGGACAGTGAGAGTGTCACGCTTGAGTGAGTTTTGTTGAGAATCTGGAGAGCTACAGGAAGGAAGCTTTGGAGGTGACGTGTAGTCCTGTTGGTGATGGACCTGTAGCGTCTCCCTGATGGCAGTTTGGTGAATAAGTGACTGCTGGGTGGGTTGGGTCAGTACCTCAGAACATCAGACATCGAGCACAGCTGTGATGGTAACTGACGAACTGTTTGTTTCAGAACAACGACCTACTGTGGGCAGACTACGAGGAGAAGCTGTCTGACCAAGCCATGCGGACACTGGAGACATACCTGAGCCAGTTCCCAGTGTTTAAGGTGGGTCCCAGCATGGAACACTATTGTGTCTGCTGTTCCAAGATTTATGCTTTTAAGATGGGCTCAGAACAGATTTCTCCCCATACCCACAGGTTCAACCAGAACAAATACAGGCAAGTCATAAACATGAGAAATCCAAAGCAACACTAACAAAATCGTGGCAAGCAGCAGGTGCAAGCACCACACCCAGACAGGCAATGCTTTACATAGTTATACACAACACAGAAACAGGCCCTTCGGCCCATTGTGTCCATGCTCACTATCAGATACCCACTCATACCAATCCCATTTCCCAGCATTTGGTCCGCACCCCTCTCTGCCTTGGTGATTCGAGTACTTGTCCAGATACTTGTTAAATGTAGTGAGGTCTCTGCCTCCACCAGCCCCTCAGGCAGTAGATTCCAACACCCTCTGAGGGAAAAAACACACTCTTCCTCAGACCCCCACAGTGTTGCTAAAGCTGAGGTGTCAAGAGCGATGTGAAACATATGGATCAGGAGACCAAGTGTGGTCATGCATTCACACGGCATGGAATGGGAACAGGCCCTTTGGCCCATCATGTCCCTGCTGACCACCAGCCTCCCATTTCCCAGCACTGAGTCTGTCTAGCTGATCCAAGTGCTCACCCAGACACTTGTTAAGTGTCGTGAGGGTCTTTGCCTTCACCACCCCTCCGGCAGTGTGTCCCACCTTCGAACACCCCCTGAGGGAAAAAGATATTTCCCTCGGGTTCACTCAACCTTAAACTGATGCTCTCTGCTTACAGATACCTGTGAAGAGAATCTACCCTATTTGTGCCACTCATGATTTTGTGCCCCTCTATCAGGTTCCCCAACCCCCACCCCTCCACTCCAGGGAGAACAACCCCAGCCTCTCCAGTCTCTTTCTTTAACTGAAACACTCCATCCCGGGCAACATCCTGGTGAATCTCCTCTGCACCCTCTCCAGTGCAGTCACACCTTTCCTACAGAGTGGTGACCACAACTGCACACAGTTCTCCAAGTGCAGTCTAACTGGTGTTTTATACGGTTGTACCATAACCTCCCACAAGAAAACAGGAACAGGAGTGAGCCACTTGGATCTGTGCCCCAACTCCCTACCTGTGCAAGTTCCCCACATCCTCTTCTATTTCTCAATCTATCAGCTCTCCTTTAAGAGCTGGTGACCTAAAATCGGAGCTTCAGACGCTGAGATGTATCAGCAATGAGGAGAGGTACCTGGACACTGTGTTTCCAGAGGCAGTCACATCCACCAGATTAATGATTTCAAATCCGGCCTGTTGCCAGGGACAAGAAGGTGTGACTGCGAGTGAGGCAGGTAGGAGGATCCATGAGGTAGTACTGGAGGAACCTCAGCCCTTGAGCTTGCTCAGCAGTCTCGGATAGGTGCTCCCGGTGAGGATGAGAGTGGGGGCTGTCGGAAGGGTCACCAACTGAACCGTGGCACCATGGTTCAAGAAGCTATTCAAGAGGGAGTTCTTCAACATGATAAGGAGCCCATGGTCCTATACCAAGTGAAGGACATCCCTCTAGGAAAGATGCCAACTTGGATAGAAGTTTGGCTGATTGGCAGGAGGCAAAGAGTGCAAATGAATGGGGCCTTTTCTGGTTGGCTGCCGGTGAGGAGTGGTGGTCTGCAGGGGGGTCTGCTACTTTTCATGTTATATGTCAATTATGGAATTGATGGCTTAGTGGCCAAGTTTGCAGATGATACGAAGGTAGGTGGAGGGGCAGGTAGTGTTGAAGAAGCAGGGAGGCTACAGAAGAACTTAGACAGATTAGGATATTAGGTAAAGAAGTGGCAGATAGAACATAGTGTAGTGAAATGTATAGTCATGCACTTTGGTAGAAAGAATAAAGGCATAGTCTATTTTCTAAATGGGGAGAAAATTCAACAATCAGAGGTGCAAAGGGACTTGTTGGAGTCCTAGTCCAGGATTCCCTAAAGGTTAACTTGTAGGTTGAGTTTTGGGCCCCTTATCTAAGAAAGGATTACTGGCATTGGAGAGGGCCTGGAGGAGGTGTTCAAGAATAATCCCACAAATGAAGGGTTAACATATGAGGAGCATTTGATGTCTCTGGGCCTGTACTCACTGGAGTTTAGAAGAAGAGGGGGATCTCAATGAACCTACTAAATACTGAAAGGCCTAGATAGAGCGGACGTGGAGATGATGTTTCCAACAGTGGATGACTCTAGGACCAGAGAGCACAGCCTCAGAATATAAGGCCATCTCTTTAGAACAGAGATGAGGAGTGATTTCTTCAGCAAAAGGATAGTGAATTTGTGGAAGTCATTATCACAGATGGCTGTGGAGGCCAAGTCATTGGGTATATATAAAGTGGAAGTTGATGGTTTCTTGATCGAAGGTTATGGGGAGAAGTCAGGAGAATGGGGTTGAGAAGGAAAATAAATCAGCCATGATTGAATGCTGGAGTAGATTCGATGGGCTGAATGGCCAAATGGTGCACCTATGTCTTGTGGTCTTATGGTCTAAGTATGTCTAATGATCCAGCTTCCAACATTGGCCAAGGCAAAGATCGCAGAGATTTAAATGACCAGCCCCTTATCTTGTGGTGTGTCCTCTTGTTCAGGAGTCTTCCACTAGTGAAAGCATCCCAATGTTTACCTTGTCAAGCTCCCTGGGACCTTATATGTTTGAATAAGGTCACCTCTCATTCTTCCGAACTTCAAGGGATACAGACCCAAACAATTTAGTCTCTCTTAGTACGACAGGACCCTGGTGAGCGTTGCAGAACAGAGGGACTTGGGAGTACGATTACATGGTTCCATAAAAGTGATGTCACAGGTCGACAGGGCACTGAAGAAGACCGGCTTTCACGACATTGACTATAGCAACTGGGAGATCAGGATGCTGGCGAGGATGCACTTGGAGTATCATGTTTGATTTTGTTTGCCCTGCTATGGGAAAGATGTCATTAAACTGGAAGGAGTGTAGAAAGGCTTTACGAGGATATTGCCAGGATTCGAGGGACTGTGTTACAGGGAGAAGTTGGTCAGGCTAGCACTTCATTCCGATAGTGTCGGTGACTGAGAGGTGATCATATAGAGGTGTACAATATCAAGAGGGGCATAGATAGGGTGAATGCGCCCAGTCTTTTCCCCACATCTGGGGTATCAAGGACTACATGCATAGGTTTAGGATGAGAAGGGAATTATTTAATAGGAACTTGAGGGGGAAACTTTTTCTTACACAAAGGGTGGTATCTATGTGGAATTCGCTGCCAGAGGAGGAGCTTGAAGCAGACACGATAATAACATATAAAACACTTAGACAGGTTCATGGATTGGAAAGGTTAAGAGGGATATGGGTCAAAAACAGACAAATGGCACTAGCTTGGACGGGACAACTTTGTTGTCATGGACCAGTTGGGCCGAAGGGCCTGTTTCTGTGCTGTATGACTCTATAGCTCTACAAGTCTATGACAGCCAGGAATGAGTCAAATGAATCTGCCTCCAATGTTATTAAAAACACAAGAGATTCTGCAGATTTGGGTTCTTTCCATAGATACGGAGTTCCTCCAGTATTTTGTGTCCAATGATATTACATCATTTAAAGTAAGGAGATCAAAGCAATACACTGAATTCCTATTGAGGAATACTACAAACAGGTTTTGTTTTTCTTTCTCGGAAGTTGATTTCTCCCTTCTTATGAGCTCTTCAGTCTTCCACTGTTGGTTCTCAAACTAGCCAGCCCTTTGGCCTATCACCAGCCCTTTGGCCTACCGCCAGCCCTTTGGCTTATCACCAGCCCTTTGGCTTATCACCAGCCCTTTGGCCTACCGCCAGCCCTTTGGCTTATCACCAGCCCTTTGGCCTACCGCCAGCCCTTTGGCTTATCACCAGCCCTTTGGCCTACCGCCAGCCCTTTGGCTTATCACCAGCCCTTTGGCCTACCGCCAGCCCTTTGCTCTACCACCAGCTCTTTCACCTACTGCTAGCTCTTTGGCCTACCACCAGCCTTTTCTGTTTTGTATATCTTTTTTTTAATTTAACATTCTCCTGTACCCTTTTGTGAATCGCAGACTAAGGCTCTTTCACATGGAATCCCTCTGTCTGATTGAGATGAACTCTTGCTGAGCATTATACACCTACTCTTTTATTCTTCATCCTGGTGACTTAAGGCAAGTATCTGGATGCCTTCTTCATTGCCTTCTCTGCCCGTGCTGCCACCTAAAGGGATCTATAGGTTTGTACACCAAGGGCTCTGTTCCTCAATATTACCCAGGGCCCTGCCAATCATTGTGTATGTTCTGCTATTATTAGCCCTCCTTAGGATGAAGTTCTACCTGCCATTCCTCTACCCAACTGATCAACACCTCCTGTAGCCTAACACTATCCTCACTATCAATAACAAACCCTATTTTTGTGTCATCTGCAAAATTACTGATCATGCTGCTTGCATCCATATACAAGTCTCTAATGTGTCACCTTGCAAATCAGATCAATGTATACCAAGAGTCCCAGAACCAATCACAGGCTTCCAATCACAAAAGCAACCCTCCACCATCACCCTCTGCCTCCGATCACCATGCCATTTTTGGATCCAATTTACCAACTAACTTGGATCCCAAGGCCTCTAGTTGTTTGTTCCAGCCCTCCTTGTCAGAAGCCTTACTGAAGCCCACGTAGACCACACTAACCAGACTTGTCTCTTCAAAAACTTCAATCCAATTGATCAGGCAAGATCTCCTCCGTGCAAAACCAAACCAACTACCTTTGATCAGTCCCTGCCTGCCCAATTGTCCATTAATCCTGTCTCTCAGAATCAGTCCCTACCTTACTAGAATGTTACCACGCCTCTCCCTGAAATTTCCACCTACAGTGTCCTCCTCAATGAATACAGATTGAATGAAGTTTTATAGAAGACAGCCAATATCTTCTTCCCAGGGTTGAAATGTTTAAAACAAGATAGCATACATTTTAAGGTGAGGGGGGAAAGTTCAAAGGTGATTTTTTTTACACAGAGTGGCAGGTGCTTTGGTTACAAATGGAACTTTAACAGGATGCAGAGCTGGGCTGAGAAGCGGCAGATGGAATTCAACCTGGAAAAGTGTGAAGTGGTTCACTTTGGAAGGTCAAAATTGAAGGCAAAATACAGGCTAATGACAGGATTCCTGGCAGAGTGGAGGAAGGGGGGGATTTTGTGGTTCACATCCAAGAGCCGCGAGGTAATGTTGCAGCTTTATAAAACCCTTGTTAGACTGCACTTGGGATATTGTGGTCAGTTCTGGTCACCTCATTCTAGGAAGGATGTAGAATCTTTAGAGAAGGTGCAAAGGATATTTATCAAATCAATTCAAATCAGGTTTGATTATCATTCAAACTATACATAGACGGAGCTGAAAAAGACAGTGTTCCTCTGGGGCCAAGGTGCAAAGCATTTAAAATAGCAACCAAAAATTCAAAAATAGTGAGTAACATAATTCAAAATTTAGCGAGCAGAGAAACATATTCACTCGAAAAAAAAAACCAAATATAGTCCAAGACCCTGAGCGACAATGTCCAGCAATGAACGATGAGGTCTCTCGGCGGTGTACAGACACACACAATCCAACCTGTCATTCCACCGCCTGAACACGGGATGTAATGTTCTATGTTCTATGTTCTAAAGGAATAATATTTTCCACCCTTCAATCTTCTGGTACTACTCCTGTGCCCAATGAAGATGGAAAGATCATCGCTAAAATAATTTCTTCCTTCAATTCCCATAGTAACCTAGGCATATCTTGTCTGGCCCCAGGGCCTTATCTATCCTAATGTTTTTCTGAAATTACAGTGCATCCTCTTTCTTAACATCAACGTGTTCCAGCATATCAGCCTGTTTTACGTTGCCTTCAAAATTATCAAAGTCTCTCTCACTGGTGAATACTGAAGCAAGTATTCATTAATGACCTCCCCTAGCTCCTCCGACTCCAGACACGTTTCCTCTTTTATCCCTCCTCGGTCCTTCACTCACTCTGGTCATCCTCCAGTTCTTCATTTAAGTCTAGAACACCTTGGGGTTCCCCTTAATCCTACTTGCCAAGGCTTTTTCATGCCCCCTTCTAGCTCTCCTAAGTCCATTCTTCAGCTCCTTCCTGGCTATCTTGTAACTCTCTAGAACCCTGTCTGATCTTTGCTTCCTAAACCTTAAGTAAGCTTCTTTCTTTCTCTTGACTAGATGTTCCACATCTCTTGCAAACCATGGTTCCTTCACCCTACCATCCTTTCCCCGCCTCAATGGGACAAACCATCCAGAACCCATGCAACTACTCCCTAAACAACCTCCACATTTCCATTGTGCATTTCTTGAGTACATAACATTTATGCTCCCAACTTCCTGCCTAATGGCATCATAATTCACCCTCTCCCAATTAAATATTTTCCCATACCATCTGCTCCTATCCCTGTCCTAAGCTATGGTAGATAGTCACTGTCTTGGATACACTCACCCACTGAGAGATCTGACATCTGACCTAGTTCATTGCCTAGCACTAGATCCAGTACAGCCTCTCCTCTCGTCACCTGTCTATATATTGTGTCAGGAATCCCTCCTAGACATACCTAACAAATTCTGCCCTATCTAAACCTTTTGCACTAAGGAGGTACCCAATGAATATTAGGGAAGTTGAAGTCACTCATGACAATAACCCTGTTATTTTTGCACATTTCCAAAATCTACCTCTGGATCTGTCCCTCAGCGTCTCTGTTGCTATGGGGGGGGGGAGGGGTCTATAGAATACTCCCAACAGAGTCATAGTTCCCTGTCTGTTTTCTGACTTCCACCCACACTGACTCAGTAGACAATCCCTCCATGACACCCTCCCTTTCTGCCTCTGTGACACTATCCCCGATTAGCAATGCCACTCCCCTGTCTTTTTTTTACCTCCCTCTCTGTCCCTGTCCCTTTTGAAACATCTAAACCCCAGAATATCCAGCAGCCATTCCTGCCCTTGTGACATCCAGGTCTCCGTTACGGCCACAACATTGAAGTTTTGTGCACTGATTGCTCTGCTCAGTCACATATTGTTTGATTAGGTAGAACAAACTCCTCAGGGCTGACGCAAGACAACCACTGTGCCAAGGCCGTTTGTACCTTGGGACGAACGATATTTAACTGTTGCTCTTCACAATAGAAGCGCATCGCTAAACGTGGCCGCAAACTGGTGGACTACGACATCTGCCGCCATCACCTGGAATCGCTGCAGAACGCCAAGAAGAAAGATGAAGCAAAGATCAGCAAGGTAATGGGGACCAGAGGCTGCAGCTGCACCCAGGCCCGACTGTAGTGTGGGGATTGCTTTGGTTTTCCTTTTCTAAACGGGGTTTATTCAGTGATTACAGGATGACAGGGATACAATATGGCAGTGCTTCATGATGCACACTATTTAGAGTTTCAAATTATAACTTCAGTCATAGAGTGAGAGAGTCATAGGACATTACAGCACAAAAACAGGCCCTTCAGCCCATCTAGTCCATGTCAAACTATTACTCTGCCTAGTCCCATTGACCTGCACCTGGACCCTAGCTCTCCATACATCTCCTCATCCATGTACTTATCCAAATTTCTCTTAAATGGTGAAATCGAACCCATATCCGTCACTTCCACTGGGAGCTTGTAGCACACACTCACCACTTCCTGAGTGAAGAAGTTCCCCCTCATATTCTCCTTAAATATTTCACCTTTCACCTTTAACCTATGACTTCTAGTTCCAGTCTCAACCAAGCTCAGTGGGAAAAGCCTGCTTGCATTTACCCTGTCTATACCCTTCATAATTTTGTATACCTCGGTCAAACCCGTGTCCTCTGTGAAACGGAAACACCTCTTTCTCCCTTATTAGGGAGAGAGAGAGCCTGTGGTATGTAGAATACCGGGTGAACGAGTAGTCTTTGGGGTGCTGCAGGTCTGTGTCTTTGCTGTTGCTTTGCTGCACGCTTGAGTGCTCGGTGGTGGGTGCCGATGCTTTTTTTTTTGTCGGTGGGGGGAGGGGAGATCGTTGCTTGCTGCCGCTTATGCACAGGAGGGAGGGGAACTAGGGGAGGGGGCTTTGGGGTTCTAACATTTAGCTGTCATTCATTTTTTGGGGGCACTCCTCTGTTTTCGTGGATGGTTGCGAAGAAAATGCATTTCAGGATGTACATTGTATACATTTCTCTCACATTACATGTACCTTTGAAACCTTTGAATCTCCCCTCAATCTTCTACGCTCCAGGGTATAAAGTCCTAAGCTACTCAATCTTTCCCTATAACTCAGGTCCTCAAGTCCCAGCAATATCCTTGTATATTCTCTCTGCACTCTTTCAATCTTATTAATATCTTTCCTGTATGTAGGTGACCTATACTGTACATAATACTCCAATTTTGGTCTGGCCATCTCTACCCAGAACAGTCGAGTCCCTGAATGCTCATTGTACCCGTGGACATTGTGTACTCCTTCTCCAGGGACACCTGGGCATGGACGTAACCCCAAAAGAGGGACAGGCAGTCAGCTCAAGCAGAACCATCGACTGCCCCCCTCCTAGGTTTGTGAATAGCCAGCTTGGCCAGGCCCAAGGGCAAATGACCAAGAGATCCTTCTCTGCCCCAGGTTAACAAAGATCAGAAGAGAGGGGCTGAAATGCAGCCAGAACTTGAGAAGCAGCTCCTACAGATACTTGAATAGAGGCTGAGACCTCTCGAACTTTATTTATTGCTTCAGTGAGGCCCACTGCGACTGGATGGGGAAACACCACATGATGACTGTTGGCAGAGATCCTGCCAGACCTTCCAGGACGATTCACGATTCAAAATTCAAGTTTATTTGCCGCCTGTATATTGAAGCATACCATGAAATGTGCCATTTGTGGTTAACAGCCGACACATCCTAAGGACATGTTGGGGGGCAATCTGCAAATGGCATCACAGAATCCAGCGCCAACATGGCATGCCCACAATGCTCAGCAGTACAACAAGCTACAAAACAACAGCAGCAAAACAAACCTCCTTCCTCCCTCCTACCCACACACACATACACCGTCCTTTAGGGGCTGCAGGGTAGTATAGCAGCTTGCATAACACTATTACAGCACCAGCAACCCGGGTTCATTTCCCTCTGCTATCCGTAAGGAGTTTGCATGTTGTCCCCATGATCACGTGGGTTTCCTCCCACATTCCAAAGACGTACGAGTTTGTAGGTTAATTGGTCATGTGGGTGTAATTGGACAGCAGGGGCTCATTCGGCTGGAAGGGCCTGTTACCGTGTTGCATGGCCAAATAAAAATAAATAAACTCTGGGACAGGCCTCCAGCAGACACAGAGTCGGGCCTGCAGATATTGGGCTTCGATCTTCCAGCTGAACTCGCAGATATTTGTAGACTCAGCTCTGGCAAATGGGAATACTTCCCATTTGTCCTCGGGCCTCAAACATCAGCATTGATCCCAGGGCATGCCGATTACCAAACAGCAGGCCTCATACTCCGGACCTGCCGATGGTGGGACCCCAAACGTCAGGCCTCGAGCTCCAGTTTCACCGATTTGCAAGCCCACGTTACTCAGTTATCTCCTTAAACATCTCCCTAAGAACCTCAGCAAACTCCAGGGGGAAATTTGACGTCGTTATGGACTCCACAACAATACCTTCAGCAGACCGCTCCCTTCTGGGGCTGGCCTCGCACAGGGCCAGGGAGCGACTCGTTTTTTTATTATTATTTAGGGATATCGGGATATTTAGGGATTTAGAATGGTAACCAGCCCTTCCAACCCAATGAGCCGGCGTGCCTGGTGCAGAGTGGTACAAGCACGGGAGTGGGTGGTTAGAGTATTACTGACAAATGATGTGAGGAAGATGGATTAACAACAGAGGGGATAGAGTCAGTGATACAGGGTGCTGGGAGAAAGCAGACACTGCGGGATCGAGTGAGGGAGCTGAATTAACGTCAGTGGGGATACAGTCAGTGACACAAGGCGCTGGGGCAGTAGTTAGTGCAGTAATTTGCTGGCCCAATTTTCAGAAGCCTGTCCTGTTTATCTGGAGACTCTGTTCCCAGCAGGAGGCTGAAGATCCTTTGCATTTTGTTGAGGACTGACAAGCTGAACGCGAAGGGACCATCCCTCATGCTGCACCATGTCTGTGACTCCACTCCCACTAACACTGACTATCAGACGTGCCTCCTGCCACTGGTGTGAACAATCTCCCCATCCCGTGAACAAAGAAGGCAAATATCAAATGGTGGGTTTACAAGGATTCTGGGAGGTGCCCAGGGCATTGTGTGGAGCATCTGACGAGTGACAGGTAGATGTGCTACCTTCTTGTCTTCTTGTGATTTAGGCCGAAGAAGAATTTATTAACGCCCAGAATGAGTTTGAAGAATTAAATGCTCAGCTTCGCGAGGAGCTGCCTGAACTGTGGAACAGGTAGGGTCTGCTGCAAGAATGTGAGCGTCTTTTAGCATAGAGAGTCACCTCAGCCAGCTGTCCTCGGGCAAACAGTAACCACAGAGCCGGGTCCCCAATTCAACGGGAAAAGCTGTGTCCCTGTGTTGGGATGTTGCATGGTGTGTGATCAGGGATCACGGGAGATTCAAGGGCAGGGTTCCCATACACGTGCCCAGTGTGGGTTGGACCATGGCCTGTCAGCTGTGGTACCCGATGATGAAGCTGGTTGGCCAATCTTGTGAGCATCACCCTCTGCCAGATGACATCATCCTAATTACGGAGGGAATCTCGGCAATAGTGCGGTAAACCCCAAATCAGCCAGGCGACAGGCATCAGAGCAGGGTTGCAAGCTGTCCTTGTATGCTCCAGGAAGGAGAGCTCCTCAAACTGGATGTTCAAGTGGCCATTTTGAACTGTTTTCTGTCCCGATTCTTTCCACTAATGGTCAGTTACACGTGACTTCTTGCTTTACAGCCGTGTTGGATGCTATGTGACCATATTTCAGAACATGTCCAACTTGCGGGATATTTTCTACCAGGAGATGAGCAAGGTAAGGACGACAGGACCACATGGAGAAAACCAGCTGCACTTAACTCAGTGCAGAGCCTGGTGGCAGTTTCAAGCTGGACGAAGGTGAATGATGTAACCGCCATCAAAATTAACTCTTCATGGTTAAATAAATATGTTGGGTCTGGGTTAAGGGCACACCCCAGTCACTGTAGCCGGTCCTGGAACACCTCTGGAGAGCCCAGAGACACCGTGTGCTCCCTCTTCAAGGGGCACATGGACATAGACATAAACCTGGAATGGGGGCAGCCCCTGTGAGCAACCCAGACCATGGGGAGCAGCCCCTTCAGATACTCCCACACTCCGTACATACATGGAACACTGACTCCTCCCGGCTGTCAGAACAATTTAAAAATCCGTTCGACGGTAGCACTCTGTGCAGCGCTCTCCACCACCGGTCCCCGATGTAGAGGGGAGGACTCCTGTGTGGAGAAAGGCCGCCACCGGGCAACCCACACTGCCGAATGGCTGAACACATACAAGACAGTGTCTGACCCCCTTTTTTAATATACAAAATACCTTTATTACAAATTCGGTGCTAGATACACAAACCAGTGACTTACACACTTACTTCACTACAAATAGACAATACACATTAAACTAAAATATTCCCATCTCTATCAATGATGGCAATAACCGCCTCCCACGGAGCCCAACGGTCCAGGAACGCACCTATGGTCGCTGGGGACTGTGCGTGTTCCTTCTCGATATTTACCTGGCACGAACATACCCCTTAAACATTGCCAGGCAGTCTGCCCGGGCAGATCCTCCCACCACCGGTTTCCAAGACCCACGGATGGCAATTTTCGCCAGCCCCAGGAACAAGTTGACAAGGACATCCTCATCCCTCTGTGCCCCCCTCCTTACTGGATGACCGTATATAAATAGGGTGGGGTTTTTATGTCGGGAGTACACTAGGGGGTCGACAAAGAGGCGGGGCTCTGAGATTGAGCGGCTTGAGAGAGCGTTGCTTGACCTAGAATCCTGTCTTGGTCCAACCACTGGGGACCAACAGCTATGGCAGGAAAACCAGGAGAAGAAGGATGCACTAAGGAAACTGCAGCTCCAGCAGTCCCGAGGTATGTACGTGAAGTCACAGAACCAAATACTGCAAAATTTGGACTTTGGCTCACCCTTTTTCTACTCATTGGAGAAAGGCGGAGAGTCCAAAAGTGAGAAATATACGATGGTGCCGGTTAGAAGTCCTGGAGCGAGTTGAGTAACTGGCCAGAAAAGTTTGCCCTCGACAGTACCTTGCTGGCTCGGCGCCAGAAATTCCAGCACCAGGAAAGGCTCTGTCGGTCCCGAAGAACTCCCAGGCCGTGAGAGGTCGAGATGTCTCAAAAGATGCTCCAGCTCCTACACCGAATGAGAATCACAACGATAAAGGAAGAGGGACGTTGTCCCGATGTCAGTGGGGGGAACAACGGCGTTTGTCTCCGGGTTTTAGAGCGAAACGGCTCCTGGTGAGTTGCCAGCAGCCGCAGGTGGGTACTACACAGTTAGCAGCCGTCAACAAACCCAGTCCAAACTGGCAGAAAAGCTCCAAATGAAGCTTCCACACTAAAAGAGCCACTCACTCACATATCCAGGAGACATTTCGAACCACCTCCAATGTATCTCACGACCTTAATACAGCAGTTTCTCTTCAATTTCTGCCGACTGAATCAGAACAGCTCCACACTGTGTCTGACCCTGGGAGTGTGTGATGGGACAGTGTGGAGGGAGATTCACTCTCTGACTGATCCTGGGAGTGTGTGATGGGACAGTGAGGAGGGAGATTCACTCTGTGTCTGACCCCGGGAGTCTGTGATGGGACAGTGTGGAGGGAGATTCACTCTGTGTCTGACCCTGGGAGTGTGTGATGGGACAGTATGGAGGGAGGTTCACTCTGTGTCTGACCCTGGGTGTGTGTGATGGGACAGTGTGGAGGGAGATTCACTCTGTGTCTGACCCTGGGAGTGTGTGATGGGACAGTGTGGAGGGAGATTCACTCTGTGTCTGACCCTGGGAGTGTGTGATGGGACAGTGTGGAGGGAGATTCACTCTGTGTCTGACCCTGGGAGTGTGTGATGGGACAGTATGGAGGGAGATTCACTCTGTGTCTGACCCTGGGAGTGTGTGATGGGACAGTATGGAGGGAGATTCACTCTCTGTCTGACCCTGGGAGTGTGTGATGAAATGGTGTGGAGTGAGATTCACTCTGTGTCTGACGCTGGGAGTGTGTGATGGGATGGTGTGGAGGGAGATTCACTCTGTGTCTGACCCCAGGAGTGTGTGATGGGATGGTGTGGAGGGAGATTCACTCTGTGTCTGACCCTGGGAGTGTGTGATGGGACAGTGTGGAGGGAGATTCACTCTGTGTCTGACCCCGGGAGTCTGTGATGGGACAGTGTGGAGGGAGATTCACTCTGTGTCTGACCCTGGGAGTCTGTGATGGGACAGTATGGAGGGAGGTTCACTCTGTGTCTGACCCTGGGTGTGTGTGATGGGACAGTGTGGAGGGAGATTCACTCTGTGTCTGACCCCGGGAGTCTGTGATGGGAAAGTGTGGAGGGAGATTCACTCTGTGTCTGACCCTGGGAGTGTGTGATGGGACAGTATGGAGGGAGATTCACTCTCTGTCTGACCCTGGGAGTGTGTGATGAAATGGTGTGGAGTGAGATTCACTCTGTGTCTGACCCTGGGAGTCTGTGATGGGATGGTGTGGAGGGAGCTTCACTTTGTGTTTGACCCTGGGAGTGTGTGATGGGACAGTGTGGAGGGAGATTCACTCTGTGTCTGACCCTGGGAGTGTGTGATGGGTCAGTGTGGAGGGAGATTCACTCTGTGTCTCACCCTGGGAGTGTGTGATGGGACAGTGTGGAAGGAGATTCACTCTGTCTCTGACCCTGGGAGTGTGTGATGAAATGGTGTGGAGTGAGATTCACTCTGTTTCTGACCCTGGGAGTGTGTGATGGGTCAGTGTGGAGGGAGATTCACTCTGTGTCTGACCCTGGGAGTGTGTGATGGGACGGTGTGGAGGGAGATTCACTCTGTGTCTGACCCTGGGAGTGTGTGATGGGTCAGTGTGGAGGGAGATTCACTCTGTCTCTGACCCTGGGAGTGTGTGATGGGATGGTGTGGAGGGAGCTTCACTCTGTGTCTGACCCTGGGAGTCTGTGATGCGACAGTGTGGAGGGAGATTCACTTTGTGTTTGACCCTGGGAGTGTGTGATGGGGTGGTGACGGGGGAGATGTGGAGAGATGTGGGCAATGTGGAGGAAGCTTCACTTTGTTGCCCCAATATCTTTGCAGCTGAACCAGGATCTGTACTCGGTGATGACAAAGGTGGAAAAACAGCACAGTACCAAAGTGTTCATTGTCAAGGGCGTTGCCAGGTAAGGAACCATGATCAAAGCCTGCTGTAGGGTCATTGATGAAGTGGCGGGGTCTGACCGACGGTACCCTTGAGAAAATATCTTGCAGATATGTAAAATGTTCAGTCATGCTGACTTCAGTGACTGGTGAATTGTTTTGGGCTGGAACCAAATACAGGTTCAATTCTAACCACAGGACACAACCTGAATGAAAACGGTGATTTTGGGGAGCTCTCAGCAGACCTGGCATGAGAGCAGAGTGAGATGCAGCGAACATCTCTCTCCCCAAGGGGCTGCCTGAGATTGGTGTGCTTCTCCTACCCTGCAGCCTGCTGTCCGCTGGCGTGCGGGCCTCCATGCTTTGCCCTCCCCCTGAGGGTGTGTGCAGCTGCTGCACTTCTGTGGCCAACAACTGGCATAGGCCCCAGCCTCGCATCAAGGCCCGTGGCTCCGGTGCCATCCCCCACCCCCTGAATCACTAGTTTGGATGACTCTCTGATGCACTTGTGCCCTTTCTGTTGCAGCAACCGTCGTTCGCTGGTCATCTCCTCGCCAGTCAACTTTCAACGACTTTCAACATCTTCAGAGAGCAGCCTTGATCACTCATCAGTGGGCACTGGTGTCTCGAAAGATGAAATCCCTCCTGCTTCAGCACCAACCCCCACTGACGTGCCTCCTTCTCCGACTAAAAAACCCAAGGAGGGACTCCTTGAAGACTTTCAATCACCTGTCAAAGCTCCAACGCTTCCCCCTTGCTCAGAAGAATCAGTGGATGATGAAACAACTGCTTCTCCTCAAGATGCTTCATCCTCAGTAAGTTTTCAGCAACCCGGGATGTTAAGCTCTTCTGAAGATTCGAGGCCGGAGACTTCGGATAAATCAGTGGATGACTCCCACTCCGAAATGCAGAGAGCTGAGCTCGGCCCTGAAGGGTCTACAGAGACTGAGGTGTCTACTGACAATCATTGCAGTGCCTCGCCTTCTCTCCAGACATCATCCACCACCCCTGTAGTGGCCGATGAGGAAGCCACCCCAGCCTTTGAGGGCATAGCTCCATCTCTTCCTACTCCGGCATCACCTGCTGGTGAAACGTTGAACTCTACACATTCTGAAGCCTCAGAAAGTCAGCCTGAAAGTCCGCAGCCTGCTGAAGGTTTAGCTTCATCTGACGATCAACAAACTCAAGAGGTGACTGTGGAATCATGCCCTCAGGTGCTTGAAACCCTGGCACCTGAAGCTGAAGGACCAGGTTCCCCTGAAGCCTCGGCTTCCTCAGAAGAGCAAGCCTCTGATGAGGGAATTTCTCTGGCCAGCCCTGCATCTTCTACGGCCTCAGCATCCGAAGACGTGGTCCAGGCTTCTTCTGAAGCCTTAACTTCTCCTGAGTCTTGTACAGCCGGTGAGGTACCCTTTCCAATGAGCCATGCAGCAACTGAAGAGCCACAAGCGAAGGCAGAAGTTTCTTCTGATGATGGACCTCCTGCTGCCCTCGCTCCCCTGCAACTCCTGGAGGATGTTCCACAGACTAGTGAACCAACCATTGCTGCTTCTTCACTGTCCCGGGTAAGTTTGATTGAGGAATAGCTGAAAGAAGGCTCAGAATCAGAATCAGGCTTATTATTAATGATATATGTCATGAAATTTGTTGCTTTGCGGCCGCAGTAGTGCAAGATATAAAAATACTGAATGTTACAATGATATATATGTAGAGAGAGCAAAAATAGTGAGGTCGTGTTCATGGGTTCAGTGTCCGTTCAGAAATCTGATGGTGGAGGGGAGGAAGCTGTTCCTAAAACATTGAGTGTCTGTCTCCAGGCTCCTGTACCCCCTCCCTGATGGTAGCAATGAGAAAAGAGCATGTCCTGGGGGATGGGGGTCCTTAATGATGGATGCCACCTTTTTGAGGCATTGCCCTTTGAAGGTGCCCTGGATGCTGGGGAGACTCGTGCCCATGATGGAGCTGACTGAGTTTACAACTTTCTGCAGCTTTTTCCAATCCTGTGCAGTGGCCCCTCCATACCAGACAGTGATGCAACCAGTCGGAATGCTCTCCACGGTACACCTGTAGAAATTTGTAAGGGTCTTTGGTGACATACCAAACCTCCTCAAACTCCTAATGAAGTCTGTCATACCTTCGTAATTGCATCAAAATGTTGGCCCCAGGACAGATCTTCAGAGATGTTGACTCCCAGGAACTTGACGCTGCTCACCCTCTCCCCTGATGACCCTTTGTTTGCCATACCAAACAAAATTTAAACCCAGTCAAGTCTCAAGATGGGGGAAATGTGCCGATGAAGGGAGTTTAAAAAGTAGGTTGGGGCAACGCGCACAAAATGCGGGAGGAACTCAGCAGGCCAGGCAGCCTCTGTGGAAAAGGGTACAGTTGATGTTTCGGGCTGAGACCCTTCCTCAGGACTGAGCCCTTCATGAGTCCTGCTGAGGGTCTCAACCCAAAACATCGACTGTACTTTTTTCCATAGATGCTGCCTGACCTGCTGAGTTCCTCCAGCATTTTGTGTGTGTTGCTTCAATATCCAGCATCTGCAGATTTTCTCTTGTTTGTGAAGAAGGGTGGGGAGTGGATTCCAGACCTTATTGCCTCAGTAGAGGAGGGATTTGGAGTTCTAAAAATGAGAGAGCTGGAGGAGGCTACAGGGGGGAAGGGAGAAAGTTAAAGGGGTAGGGAGGAGGTTACAGAGGGGAGAGAGGGGAGGCAGTTACAGGGAGGGAGGTGGAGGAGGTTACAGAGGGGAGGGAGGGGAGGCAGTTATGGGGAGGGAGGTGGAGATGGTTACAGAGGGGAGAGGGGGAGGCAGTTACGGGGAGGGAGGTGGAGATGGTTACAGAGGGGAGGGAGGTGGAGGAGGTTACAGAGGAAAGGGAGGGGAGGAGGTTACAGAGGGGAGGGAGGTGGAGGAGGTTACAGAGGGGACGGAGGGGAGGCAGTTACGGGGAGGGAGGTGGAGGAGGTTACAGGGGGAAGGAGGGGAGGAGGTTACAGAGGGGAGGGAGGTGGTGGAGGTTACAGAGGGGAGGGAGGGGAGGAGGTTGAAGAGGGGAGGGAGGGGAGGCAGTTACGGGGAGGGAGGTGGAGGAGGTTACAGAGGGGAGAGGGGGAGGCAGTTACGGGGAGGGAGGGGAGGAGGTTACAGAGGGGAGGGAGGGGAGGCAGTTACATGGAGGGAGGTGGAGGACGTTACAGGGGGAGGGAGGTGGAGGAGGTTACAGAAGGGAGGGAGGGGTGGCAGTTACGGGGAGGGAGCTGGAGGAGGTTACAGAGGGGAGAGGGAGAGGCAGTTACGGGGAGGGAGGGGAGGAGGTTACAGAAAGGAGGGAGGAGAGGCAGTTACGGGGAGGGAGGTGGAGGAGGTTACAGAGGGGAGGGAGGGGAGGAAGTTACGGGGAGGGAGCTGGAGATGGTTACAGAGGGGAGGGAGGTGGAGGAGGTTACAGAGGGGAGGGAGGGGAGGAGGTTACAGAGGGGAGGGAGGTGGAGGAGGTTACAGGGGGAGGGAGGGGAGAAAGTTACAGAGAGGAGGGAGGTGGAGGAGGTTACAGAGGGGAGGGAGGGGAGGCAGTTACAGGGAGGGAGGTGGAGATGGTTACAGAGGGGAGGGAGGTGGAGGAGGTTACAGAGTGGAGGGAGAGGTGGCAGTTATGGGGAGGGAGGGGAGGAGGTTACAGAGAGGAGGGAGGTGGAGGAGGTTACAGAGGGGAGGGAGGGGAGGCAGTTACGGGGAGGGAGGTGGAGGAGGTTACAGAGGGGAGGGAGGGGAGGCAGTTACGGGGAGGGAGGGGGAGATGGTTACAGAGGGGAGGGAGGTGGAGGAGGTTACAGAGGGGAGGGAGGGGTGGCAGTTACAGGGAGGGAGGTGGAGGATGTTACAGAGGGGAGAGGGAGAGGCAGGTACGGGGAGGGAGGGGAGGAGGTTACAGAGGGAGGGAGTTGGAGGTGGTTGCAGAGGGGAGGGAGGTGGAGGAAGTTGCAGAGGGGAGGGAGGGGAGGCAGTTACGGGGAGGGAGGTGGAGGAGGTTACAGAGGGGAGAGGGAGAGGCAGTTACGGGGAGGGAGGGGAGGAGGTTACAGAGGGAGGGAGGTGGAGGAGGTTACAGAGGGGAGGGAGGGGAGGCAGTTACGGGGAGGGAGGTGGAGGAGGTTACAGAGGGGAGGGAGGGGTGGCAGTTATGGGAAGGAAAGTGGAGGAGGTTACAGAGGGGAGGGAGGGGTGGCAGTTACGGGGAGGGAGGGGAGGAGGTTACAGAAGGGAGGGAGGTGGAGGAGGTTCCAGAGGGGAGGGAGGGGTGGCAGTTACGGGGAGGGAGGGGAGGAGGTTACAGAGGGGAAGGAGGGGAGGCAGTTATGGGGAGGGAGGGGAGGAGGTTACAGAGAGGAGGGAGGTGGAGGAGGTTACAGAGGGGAGAGGGAGAGGCAATTACGGGGAGGGAGGGGAGGAGGTTACAGAGGGAGGGAGGTGGAGGAGGTTACAGAGGGGAGGGAGTTGGAGGCGGTTACAGAGGGGAGGGAGGGGTGGCAGTTATGGGGAGGGAGGTGGAGGAGGTTACAGAGGGGAGGGAGGGGTGGCAGTTATGGGAAGGAAAGTGGAGGAGGTTACAGAGGAGAGGGAGGGGTGGCAGTTATGGGGAGGGAGGGGAGGAGGTTACAGAGGGGAGAGGGAGACGCAGTTACGGGGAGGGAGGGGAGGAGGTTACAGAGTGAGGGAGGTGGAGGAGGTTACAGAGGGGAGGGAGGGGAGGCAGTTACAGGGAGGGAGGGGGAGATGGTTACAGAGGGGAGGGAGGTGGAGGAGGTTACAGAGGGGAGGGAGGGGTGGCAGTTACAGGGAGGGAGGTGGAGGATGTTACAGAGGGGAGAGGGAGAGGCAGTTACGGGGAGGGAGGGGAGGAGGTTACAGAGGGGAGGGAGGGGAGGCAGTTACAGAGGGGAGGGAGGGGAGGAGGTTACAGAGGGGAGGGAGGGGAGGCAGTTACGGGGAGGGAGGTGGAGGAGGTTACAGAGGGGAGGGAGGGGAGGCAGTTACAGAGGGGAGGGAGGGGAGGAGGTTACAGAGGGGAGGGAGGGGAGGCAGTTACGGGGAGGGAGGTGGAGGAGGTTACAGAGGGGAGAGGGAGAGGCAGTTACGGGGAGGGAGGGGAGGAGGTTACAGAGGGAGGGAGGTGGAGGAGGTTACAGAGGGGAGGGAGTTGGAGGCGGTTACAGGGGGGAGGGAGGGGAGGCAGTTATGGGGAGGGAGGTGGAGGAGGTTACAGAGGGGAGGGAGGGGAGGCAGTTACGGGGAGGGAGGTGGAGGAGGTTACAGAGGGGAGGGAGGGGAGGCAGTTACGGGGAGGGAGTTGGAGGCGGTTACAGAGGGGAGGGAGGGGTGGCAGTTACGGGGAGGGAGGGGGAGATCGTTATAGAGAGGAGGGTGGTGGAGGAGGTTACAGAGGGGAGGGAGGGGTGGCAGTTACGGGGAGGGAGGTGGAGGATGTTACAGAGGGGAGAGGGAGAGGCAGTTACGGGGAGGGAGGAGAGGAGGTTACAGAGAGGAGGGAGGTGGAGGAGGTTACAGAGGGGAGGGAGAGGCAGTTACGGGGAGGGAGGGGAGGATGTTACAGAGGGAGGGAGGTGGAGGAGGTTACAGAGGGGAGGGAGGGGAGGCAGTTACGGGGAGGGAGGTGGAGGAGGTTACAGAGGGGAGGGAGGGGTGGCAGTTACGGGGAGGGAGGGGGAGATCGTTATAGAGAGGAGGGTGGTGGAGGAGGTTACAGAGGGGAGGGAGGGGTGGCAGTTACGGGGAGGGAGGTGGAGGAGGTTACAGAGGGGAGAGGGAGAGGCAGTTACGGGGAGGGAGGAGAGGAGGTTACAGAGAGGAGGGAGGTGGAGGAGGTTACAGAGGGGAGGGAGGGGAGGAGGTTACAGAGGGGAGGGAGGGGAGGCAGTTACGGGGAGGGAGGTGGAGGAGGTTACAGAGGGGAGGGGGAGAGGCAGTTACGGGGAGGGAGGAGAGGAGGTTACAGAGGGAGGGAGGTGGAGGTGGTTGCAGAGGGGAGGGAGGGGAGGCAGTTACAGAGGGGAGGGAGGGGAGGAGGTTACAGAGGGGAGGGAGGGGAGGCAGTTACGGGGAGGGAGGTGGAGGAGGTTACAGAGGGCAGGGAGGGGAGGCAGTTACGGGGAGGGAGGTGGAGGAGGTTACAGAGGGGAGAGGGAGAGGCAGTTGCGGGGAGGGAGGGGAGGAGGTTACAGAGGGGAGGGAGGGGAGGAGGTTACAGAGGGGAGGGAGGTGGAGGATGTTACAGAGGGAGGGAGGGGAGGAGGTTACAGAGGGGAGGGAGGGGAGGCAGTTACGGGGAGGGAGGTGGAGGAGGTTACAGAGGGGAGAGGGAGAGGCAGTTGCGGGGAGGGAGGGGAGGAGGTTACAGAGGGAGGGAGGTGGAGGAGGTTACAGAGGGGAGGGAGTTGGAGGCGGTTACAGAGGGGAGGGAGGGGTGGCAGTTATGGGGAGGGAGGTGGAGGAGGTTACAGAGGGGAGGGAGGGGTGGCAGTTATGGGAAGGAAAGTGGAGGAGGTTACAGAGGGGAGGGAGGGGAGGCAGTTACGGGGAGGGAGGGGAGGAGGTTACAGAGGGGAGGGAGGTGGAGGAGGTTCCAGAGGGGAGGGAGGGGAGGAGGTTACAGAGGGGAGGGAGGGGTGGCAGTTATGGGGAGGGAGGGGAGGAGGTTACAGAGGGGAGAGGGAGAGGCAGTTACGGGGAGGGAGGGGAGGAGGTTACAGAGGGAGGGAGGTGGAGGAGGTTACAGAGGGGAGGGAGTTGGAGGCGGTTACAGAGGGGAGGGAGGGGAGGCAGTTATGGGGAGGGAGGTGGAGGAGGTTACAGAGGGGAGGGAGGGGTGGCAGTTATGGGGAGGGAGGGGAGGAGGTTACAGAAGGGAGGGAGGTGGAGGAGGTTCCAGAGGGGAGGGAGGGGTGGCAGTTACGGGGAGGGAGGGGAGGAGGTTACAGAAGGGAGGGAGGTGGAGGAGGTTCCAGAGGGGAGGGAGGGGAGGAGGTTACAGAGGGGAGGGAGGGGTGGCAGTTATGGGGAGGGAGGGGAGGAGGTTACAGAGGGGAGAGGGAGAGGCAGTTACGGGGAGGGAGGGGAGGAGGTTACAGAGGGAGGGAGGTGGAGGAGGTTACAGAGGGGAGGGAGGTGGAGGGGGTTACAGAGGGGAGGGAGGGGAAGGAGGTTACAGAGGGGAGGGAGGGGAGGCATTTACGGGGAGGGAGGTGGAGGATGTTACAGAGGGGAGGGAGGGGAGGCAGTTACGGGGAGGGAAATGGAGGAGGTTACAGAGGGGAGGGAGGGGGAGGAGGTTACAGAGGGGAGGGAGTTGGAGGTTACGGAGGGGAGGGAGGGGAGGCAGTTACAGGGAGAGGGGTGGAGATTGTTACAGAGGGGAGGGAGGGGAGGCAGTTACGGGGAGGGAAATGGAGGAGGTTACAGAGGGGAGGGAGGGGGAGGAGGTTACAGAGGGGAGGGAGGTGGAGGTTACGGAGGGGAGGGAGGGGAGGCAGTTACAGGGAGAGGGGTGGAGATGGTTACAGAGGGGAGGGAGGGGAGGCAGTTACGGGGAGGGAGGTGGAGGTGGTTGCAGAGGGGAGGGAGGGGAGGCAGTTACAGGGAGGGAGGTGGAGATCGTTACAGAGGGAAGGGAGGTGGAGGAGGTTACAGAGTGGAGGGAGGGGTGGCAGTTATAGGGAGGGAGGTGGAGGAGGTTACAGAGAGGAGGGAGGGGAGGCAGTTACGTGGAGGGAGGTGGAGGAGGTTACAGAGGGGAGGGAGGGAAGGCAGTTACGGGGAGGGAGGTGGAGGATGTTACAGGAGGGAGGGAGGTGGAGGAGGTTACAGAGGGGAGGGAGGGGAGGCAGTTACGGGGAGGGAGGTGGAGGAGGTTGCAGAGGGGAGGGAGGGGAGGCAGTTACAGGGAGGGAGGTGGAGATCGTTACAGAGGGAAGGGAGGTGGAGGAGGTTACAGAGTGGAGGGAGGGGTGGCAGTTATAGGGAGGGAGGTGGAGGAGGTTACAGAGAGGAGGGAGGGGAGGCAGTTACGTGGAGGGAGGTGGAGGAGGTTACAGAGGGGAGGGAGGGAAGGCAGTTACGGGGAGGGAGGTGGAGGATGTTACAGAGGGAGGGAGGTGGAGGAGGTTACAGAGAGGAGGGAGGGGAGGCAGTTACATGGAGGGAGGTGGAGGAGGTTACAGAGGGGAGGGAGGGAAGGCAGTTACGGGGAGGGAGGTGGAGGATGTTACAGAGGGAGGGAGGTGGAGGAGGTTACAGAGGGGAGGGAGGGGAGGCAGTTACGGGGAGGGAGGTGGAGGAGGTTGCAGAGGGGAGGGAGGGGAGGCAGTTACAGGGAGGGAGGGGAGGAGGTTACGGGGAGGGAGGTGGAGGAGGTTACAGAGGGGAGGGAGGGGAGGCAGTTACGGGGAGGGAGGTGGAGGAGGTTGCAGAGGGGAGGGAGGGGAGGCAGTTACAGGGAGGGAGGGGAGGCAGTTACGTGGAGGGAGGTGGAGGAGGTTACAGAGGGGAGGGAGGGAAGGCAGTTACGGGGAGGGAGGTGGAGGATGTTACAGGAGGGAGGGAGGTGGAGGAGGTTGCAGAGGGGAGGGAGGGGAGGCAGTTACGGGGGAGGGAGATGGAGGAGATTACCTGTCACTTCGGAACATAGAACATACAGCAGTTTAGAAAAGGAAGAGGTGTTTCAGCCCACCATGTCTGTGCTGACCTAATCGAATGAATCCCTTCTGTACCCCTCCATTTCCTGCATGCTCATGTGTCTGTCTAAAACTCTCTTAAATGCCTCTGTCGTATCTGATTCCAGCACCACATTTGAGGCCCCCACTTCTCTCTGTGTAAGTAACTTAACCACGCATCTCCTTTAAACTTTGATGGTGTACCTTGTGACATCCAGAATCAGGGTTATTTTCCATGGAGGTACTGGTGTCGGTTTCTCACAACCTGTGTGGAGAAGAGGGTAGCTGCAGAGAGGTGGACACTATTCCCTACCCTAGTGGGTAGTCAGGAGTTGAGAGTGGGGATTAAGGAGGGGTAGGGGCAGTGATGGGGAGTTTAGAACGTTGAAGGACAGGGCGACTGTGGGTGCTGGTGAATTATGGGTATTCATTGAATCTAGACAACACTGTAACGGGGTACATTGTGAACTAGTGCCACAGGTGGGAGTAGATGGGGTTGACCCAATAGACGTTACAGAGACATGGTTCAAAGTGACCAAGGCTGGGGATGGAATGTCCCAGATGTTTACCTTTTGAAGTAGACGACAGAATGGAGGAGGGGTCAGGCTGGCCCTGGTATTACAGGGTGGGGGACAGGAAGGTCTGGGCTCAGAAACTCAGGAGGTAGAAGGGGTTTGGGTGGAGCCGAGAGAGAGAAAATACCATGTGATTTGTACACAAGACACCGCAGTGTAGGGAGGGTGTAAGTTCTGCGGGCATAATGTAATGATCACAGGGGACTTTAATCTACAGACAGAGCCGGGAGGGAAACCAAATGAGCAGTAACTGTGTGGAGAGTGAATGGATAGAGCACACAGGAAATGGGCTTGTAGAAATACAGGGTGTAGAAGAGGGAACAGACTGTTTTAGAAACGGTTGCAGTTGCAAATCAACTGCAGATGATGGAAATGTGAAACAAAAATAGAAAGTGCTGAGTCCAGCATGTTCCATTTTTAGATTGGTTATTGTGTAAATAGAAAGGGTTAATTGATGAGCAAGTACTGTAGGTGAAGTGCCCTGAGGTAAAAAATATGATAACATGATATAATTTTATATAAAGGTTGAAAGTGGCTTAGTTTGCTCCTGATTCTGAAGGAACAAAGTGTGAGTGCCTGGTGGCAGATGGAGGAACAACATGAAATGGTCGGACAGGAAATTGGCAAAGGCTGGAGTTTCATAGAATGAATGCACTGTTTTCAATTTAGGCAAGCAACCAACAAAAAAGGGATCCAACTGTGACTATCGATGGATTAAATATAGTACAGGTGAATGGAAGAAAAGCTTTTCATTCTGCCACAGAAAGTATTGTGCCTGAGGATTGTGAAAATGGCAGAGTTCAGCAGAGCAGGACTATGGCATTGAGAAGGAAATGGGAAGCATCGTCAGAGAGTTGGCTGGGGAGAAACAAAAAACAGCTGTGGAGTTTCTGTATGTGTGCAAAGGGGAAGAGACTAACAACGGTCCATGTGGTCTCCTGCAGTCTGATACAGGAGAAACTACACTGGTGAATGAGGAAATGGCAGAAAATTAAACAACACACACAAATTGTTGGAGAAAGTCCTGATGAAGGGTCTTGGCCTGAAACATCGATTTCCCTCCATGGATGCTGCCTGAATTACTGAGTTAGACTGTAAGACATAGGAGTAGATTAGACCATTTGGCCCATCGAGTCTGCTCGAGGTTGATTTACTATCCCTCTCAACCCCAGTCTCCTGCCTTCTTCCCATAATCTTTGACACCCTTACTGATCATGAACCCATCAACTTCTGCTTTAAATATACTTAGAAACATAGAAACATAGAAAACCTACAGCACAATACAGGCCCTTCAGCCCACAATGCTGTGCCGAATATTTACATACTATAGAAATTACCTAAGGTTATCCATAGCCCTCTATTTTTCTGAGCTCCATGTACCTATCCAGGAGTCTCTTAACAGACCCTATCGTATCCACCTCCACCACCGTCACCAGCAGCTCATTCCACACACTCACCACTCTCTGCGTAAAAAACTTACTCCTGACATCTCCTCTGTACCTACTCCCAAGCACAACACAACCTTAACACAAGAGTGCCCTCTTGTATTATCCATTTCAGCCCTGGGAAAAAGCCTCTGACTATCCACACGATCAATGCCTCTCATCATCTTATGCACCTCTATCAGGTCACCTCTCATCCTCCATCGCTCCAAGGAGAAAAGGCTGAGTTCACTCTACCTATTCTCATAAGGCATGCTCCCCAATCCAGGCAACATCCTTGTAAATCTCCTCTGCTCTGCACCCTTTCTATGGTTTCCACATCCTTCCTGTAGTGAGGTGACTAGAACTGAGCACAGTACTCCAAGTGGGGTATGACTGGGGTCCTGTATAGCTGTAACATTACCTCTCGGCTCTTGTACTCAATCCCATGGTTGATGAAGGCCAATGCACTGTATGCCTTCTTAACCACACAGTGAACTTGCACAGCAGCTTTGAGTGTCCTATGGACTCGGGCCCCAAGATCCCTCTGATCCTCCACACTGCCAAGAGTCTTACCATTAATACTATATTCTGCCATCATATTTGACCTGCCAAAATAAACCACCTCACACTTATCTGGGTTGAACTCCATCTGCCACTTCCCAGCCCCGTTTTGCATCCTATTGATGTCTCACTGTAACCTCTGACAGCCCTCCACACTATCCACACCACCTCCAACCTTTGTATCATCAGCAAATTTACTAACCCATCCCTCCACTTCCTCATCCAGGTCATTTATAAAAATCATGAAGAGAAGGGGTCCCAGAACAGATCCCTGAGGCACACCACTGGTCCTTGCCTTCGTGCGCAAGCCAATTCTGAATAGACAAAGCAAGGTTCCCTTGGATGCAATGACTCCTTACTTTCTCAATAAGCCTTGCATGGGGTACCTTATCAAATGCCCTGTCCAAATCCATATACACTGCATCTATAGCCCTGTTATTATTACACCTTCATCAACATGTTTAGTCACATCCTCAAAAAATTCAATCAGGCTCGTAAGGCATGACCTGCCTTTGACAAAGCCATGCTGACTATTCCTAATCATATTATACCTCTCCAAATGTTCATAAATCCTGCCTCTCAGGATCTTTTCCATCAACTTATCAACCACTGAAGTAAGACTCACTGGTCTATAATTTCCTGGGCTATTTCTACTCCCTTTCTTGAATAAGGGAACAACATCTGCAACCCTCCAATCCTCTGGAACCTCTCCCGTCCACATTGATGATGCAAAGATCAACGCCAGAGGCTCAGCAATCTCCTCTCTTGCCTCCCACAGTAGCCTGGGGTACACCTCGTCTGGTCCCAGCGACTTATCCAACTTGATGCTTTCCAAAACCTCAAGCACATCCTTTTTCTTAATGACTATATGCTCAAGCTTTTCAGTCTGCTGTAAGTCATCCCTACAATCGCCAAGATCCTTTTCCGTAGTGAATACTGAAGCAAAGCACTCATTAAGTACCTCTGCTATCTCCTTCGGTTCCATACACACTTTTCCACTGTCACACTTGATTGGTCCTATTCTCTCATATCTTATCCTCTTGCTCTTCACATACTTGTAGAATGCCTTGGGTTTTTCCTTAATCCTGCTCACCAAGGCCTTCTCATGGCCCCTTCTGGCTCTCCTAATTTCATTCTCAAGCTCTTTCCTGCTGGCTTTATAATCTTCTAGATCTCTATCATTACCTAGCTCTCTAAACCTTTCGTAAACTCTTCTTCTTGACAAGATTTTCAACAGCCTTTGTACACCATGGTTCCTGTACCCTACCATCCTTTCCCTGTCTCATTGGAATGTACCTATGCAGAACTCCACGCAAATATCCCCTGAACATTTGCCACATTTCTGCCTTACATTTCCCTGAGAACACCTGTTCCCAATTTATGCTTCCAAGTTCCTGCCTGATAGCTTCATATTTCCCCTTACTCCAATTAAACACTTTCCTAACTTGTCTGTTCCTATCCCTCTCCAATGCTATGGTAAAGGAGATAGAATTGTGATCACTGTCTCCAAAATGCTCTCACACTGAGAGACCTGACACCTGACCAGGTTCATTTCCCAATACCAGATCAAGTACAACCTCTCCTCTTGTAGGCTTATCTACATATTGTGTCAGGAAACCTTCCTGAACACACCTAACAAACTCCACCCCATCTAAACCCCTTGCTCTAGGGAGACGCCAATCAATATTTGGGAAATTAAGATCTCCCACCACGACAGCCCTGTTACTATTACACCTTTCCAGAATCTGTCTCCCTATCCGCTCCTCAATATCCCTGTTACTATTGGGTGGTCTATAAAAAACACCCAGTACAGTTATTGACCCCTTCCTGTTCTTAACCTCCACCCACAGAGACTCTGTAGACAATCCCTCCATGACTTCCTCCTTTTCTGCAGCCGTGACACTATCTCTGATCAGCAGTGCCACACCCCCACCTCTTTTGCCTCCCTCCCTGTCCTTTTTGAAACATCTAAAGCCTGGCACTCTAAGTAGCCATTCCTGCCCCTGAGCCATCCTAATCTCTGTAATGGCCACAACATCATAGCTCCAAGTACTGATCCACAATATAAGCTCATCCACTTTGTTCATGATACTTCTTGCATTAATATAGACACATCTCAAACCATCAGTCTGATCGCGTCCCTTCTCTATCACCTGCCTATCCTCCCTCTCGCACTGTCTCCAAGCTTTCTCTGTTTGTGAGCTAACCACCCCTTCCTCTGACTCTTCAGTTCGGTTCCCACCCCCCAACAGTTCTAGTTTAAACTCTCCCCAATAGCCTTCGCAAACCTCCCCGCCAGGATATTGGCCCCCCTCTGATTCAAGTGCAACCCGTCCCAAAAGAGGTCCCAATGATCCAGAAATCTGAACCCCTGCCCCCTGCTCCAAACCCTCAGCCACGCATTTATCCTCCACCTCATTCTATTCCCATACTCACTGTCGCGTGGCTCAGGTAGTAATCCCGAGATTACTACCAAATGACTTGGCCTTCATAGCTGTCTGTGGCAATGAATTCCACAGATTCACCAACCTCTGGCTAAAGAAAGTTCCTCTCCATCTCTGTTCTATAGGGACGTAGGGTTGTATTCTGAGGCTGTGCCCCCTGGTCCCGGACTCCCCCACTATAGGAAACATCCTCTCCATGTCCACTCTATCTGGGCCTTTCAATATTCGATAGGTTTCAATGAGATCCTCCCTTGTTCTTCTAAACTCCAGTGAGTACAGGCCCAGAGCCATCAAACATTCCTCATACATTAACCCTTTCATTCCCGGGATCATTCTTGTGAGCCTCCTCTGGACCCTCTCCAACGCCAGCACATCCTTCCTTCGATAAGAGGGCCCAAAACTGCTCACAATACTCCAAGTGCAGTCTGATCAAAGCCTTATAAAGGCTCAGCATTACATCCTTGCTTTTATTTTCTAGTGCTCCCAACATGAATGTTAACACTGCATTTGCCCTCCTTACCACTGACTATAGACCATGGAATCAGTAGGAAGGAAAATGCTGGAGTCCTGATGAAGGATCTCTGCCCAAAATGTCGACTATCTAACCCTTTCCATAGATGCTGCCTGACCTCCTGAGTTCCTCCAGAATTTTGTGTGTGATCCTCTGCAGAATCTCGTCTGTTTATATTGGTTCATTAGGGAAGTGTTAAAGGGGGCACTTAGGAAATAATAATAGTATTGGGCAGAGTTAGCTTGGAGTTAGAAAGGAAAATTGTGTTTGACATATCTAGTATAGGTTTTTGTGGCTGTAATTAAGGTAAACAAGTGGTGTGGTGTTTGTGGACTTTCAAACCGCCTCAGGTTGCCATCTCAGATATTATTAAATAAAATTATAAACATGTTAATACTCGAACACATGAATCAGGAGCAGGCGTTGGCCAGCCAGCCCCACTGTTCAATATGATTCCAGCTGTCCAGCTCCACACACCTGGTTATCTGTTCTACCTCTCTTTCACTGCTTACAAAGAATTCCTCTCTCCCTCATCTCTCTGTCCTGGTGAAGAGTCTCGCCTGAAACATCAGCTCTTTATTCCCCTCCATAGATGCTGCCTGACCTGCTGAGTTCCTCTAGTAATTTGTGTGTTACCATAAGACCATAAGACATAGGAGCAGAATTAGGCCATTCGGTCCTTTGAGTCTACTCCACATTCCGTCTCTCTCTGCCTTTGACACAAAGTCTTTGCTCCCACTACCCTTTGGAAAGAGAGGGCCAAAGACTCCCTAAGAGAGAAAACAATCACCTTATCTCTGTCTCTGTCTTAATTTTAATTAGTAGCTCAGTTCTAGTTCTGAATCTCACATTTCAGTCAAGTCCCTTCTCCCTCTAACTCCAGCAGTTACAGGTCGAGCCTGTCCAGCCTTTCCTCACAAGACAACCCACCCATTCCAAATATCAGCCCAGTAAACCCCCATGAACTGCTCCCCATCCTTCCTTCAATGAGGAGACAAACACTGTACACACTACACCAGGCATGGCCTCCCTGATTCTATGCTCTACTGAAGCTTTCCGAATTACTTGCTGTCCAGCCTTTGGTGAACCTTGTACTAGGACACCCAGAACCCGCTGCATCTCACAGCTCTGCAATCACGCACCGTAGCTCAAGTGTTTTTTTAATATCATTTTTCCTGTCAATTAAACAATTTTGCATTTCCCCACATTATACTCCATTTGCTGGAACTTGTTCCACTGAGTTAAACTATCCATATCCCTTTCTAGCCTCCTGATGAATTCTTCACAACTTAACTTCTGAAACAGGTCCTTTGCCATTTAATAAAGCTATCCCTAACCCTCCGATGCCTCATTATGCTCTCGTCATAGCTCTCTTTCCTTCCTGCCTTTGTGTCATCAGCAAGCGTAGCAACTTCTTGGTGTGACTTCACCAAGTTATTTATGTAAACTGTAAGAAACTGACCCCCATGAAACATCTCTCATTGCATCTTGCTCACTGTTTCCTGTCCCCAGCCAATCTCCTCTCTTCACCCATATGTTAACTCCTTCCTCACCGTGAGGATTTATTTCCCCACAAGAACCTTTGATGTGGCACCTTATCAAACGCCTCCTGGAAATCTAAGTATAGTATATCCACTGCGAGGAAAAAACAAACAGAAGGAGAACCGTAAGCAGAGAGGTGTATGGCATGCTTTGCTGGGAGCATAGGGTATAATAATCAGCAAGTCATGTTATGCCTGTGTGAAACTTTGGCTAGGCCGCATCTGGAGTATTGTGTGCAGTTCTGGTCCCCCCATTACAGGTAGGATGTGGAGGTTTGGGAGAAGAGGTTAATCAAAATGTTGCCTGGATATAAGAAAAAAGTAGAGGGTGGGGCTGTTGGACTTTCAATGAGGAGCAGACAGAAAATATGCAAGCACCAGCCACAAGACATAATGCCTGGAGAACTTGGTAGCATTGTACAATTGGAATTGGCAGGATCTACAAGGGGGATCTTGATCAGCTGGGTAAGTAGGCCAAGCAATGGCACATGGAGTTTAATTCAGATAAATGAAAGATGTATTTTGGGAAGGCAAATCAAGGTTTGACCTCCACGGTGAGGGTCCTGGGGTGTGTTGTAGAACAGAGGGACTTAGGAGTACAGGTACAGCTACAAGCAACGCTGCCACAAGAAAGCAGCATCCATGATCGAGGACCTCCACCATCCAGCCTGTGCTCTCTTCTTGCTGCTGCCATTGGGTAAAAGGTTCAGGAGCCTCAGATCCCACACCACGTCCAGGAACAGTTATTGTCCTTCAGCCATCAGACTCCTGAACCAGAGTGGATAACCTTACTCACCTCATCTCTGAACAGATTCCACAGCCTATGGGCTCACTTTCAAGGACTCTACAACTCACGTTCTCAGTATTATTTATTTACTTCTTTATTTTTGTATTTGCACCATTTGTCTTCTTCTGCACATTGCTGTTTGTCAGTCTTTGTGTGCAGCTTTTCATTAATTCTATTGGATTTCTTTGTTCTACTGTGAATGCCCACAAGAAAATGGATCTCGGGGTAGTACTTGGTGAAATACTTACATGGTAGTACATACCTACTTTGATCCTAGATTTACTTTGAACTTTGGTTTCCTGAAAGTGGCAACATGAGTAGACAGATGGGTGAAGAAGGTGTTTGGCACCCCATCCTTCATTGAGTGTTGATATTGAGGTCTCGGCCTGAAACGTCAACTGTACCTCTTCCTAGAGATGCTGCCTGGCCTGTTGCATTCACCAGCAACTTTGATGTGTGTTGCTTGATATTCAAATGTTATGTTGCAGTTGTACAAGACAGTGGTGAGGCCACATTTGGAATATTATACTCAGTTTTATTATACTTAGTCCCCCTGTTGTAGGAAAGATGCCATGAACTTGGAAAGATATTCAGAGGAGATTTACAAGGACGCTGATGGGACTTGAGGAACTGAGCTATGGAGAGAGATTGAGCAGTTTGGGACTGTTTTTGCTGGAGTGTAGGAGAATAAGAGGTGATCTTATAGAGATATGTAAAATCATAGAAGATAGAACACTACAGCACAGATCAGGCCCTTCGGCCCATGATTTTGTGCCGACCTTTTGATCTACTCCAAGATCAATCTCACCCTATAGCCCTCCACTTTTTTTTAATCCATGTGCATACCTAAGAGTCCCTTAAATGTCCCAAATGTATCTGTCTCTATCACCACCCCTGGCAGGGCGTCCACGCACTTCCCACTCTCTATGTAAAAAAAGAAACTACCTCTGATACCCCCTATACTATCCACCAATTACCTTAAAATTATACCCTCTTGTATTACTCACTGTCCACTCTATGCCTCTTATCAACTTGTACCTGCATCAAGTTATCTTTCATCCTTCACCCCACAAAGAAAAGCCCTACTTCATTCAGCCTTTCCTCATAAGACATGCACTCGAATCCAGGCAACATCCTTGTAAGTCTCCTCTGTACTCTCCCTAAATCCTTCCAATAATGGGGGACCAGAACTGAACACAATACTCCAACTGTAGTCTAACCAGAGATTTATAGAGCTGCAACATTACCTCATGGCTCTTGAACTCAATCCCCCAACCAAAGAAGGAAAACACACCATACACCTTCCTAACTACCCATCAACTTGTGCAGGATCTTTGAGGGATTTATGGATGTGGACTCCAAGATCCCTCTGTACCTCCACACTGCTAAGAATCCTGCCATTGACCCTGTATTCTGCCTTCAAATTCAACTTCCCAAAGTGAATCACTTCACATTTCTCATTAAACTCCATCTGCCACTTCTCAGCCCAACTCTGTGTCCTGTCAATGTTCCATTGTAGTCTATAACAACCTGCTCCACTATCCACAACACCATCGACCTTCATGTCATCTGCAAACTTACTAACCTACCCTCCCACTTCCTCATCCAGGTGAGGCTACCATGAGGAACTTAATCAAGCATCTTACTAAAATCCATATACACCACATCCACATGCTCTACTTTCAACAATGTGCCTGTCACATCCTCCAGGAATTCAATCTGGCTCATGAGGCACGATCTGCCCCTCACAAAGCCATGCTGACTATCCCTAATCGGACTATGTTTTTCCAAATGCTCATCAATCCTGTCTCTAAGAATTCTCTCCAATACTTCACCACTGAAGTAAGATTCACTGGTCTAGAATTTCCATCTAGTCCATGCCGAACACTTAATATGCCTAGTCCCATCGACCTGCACCCAGACTATAGCCCTCCCTACCACTGCCATCTATGTACCCATCCAAATTTCTAATAAACGTTGAAATCAAATGTACATCCATCAATTCTGCTGGCAGTTCATTCCACTCTCACACTACCCTCTGAGTGAAGAGGTTCCCCCTCAGGTTCCTCTTAAATATTTCACCCTTTACCCTTAACCTATGACCTCTGATTGTAGTCTCACTCAACCTTAGTGGAAAAGCCTGCTTGCATTTACCCTATCTATACCCCTCATAACTTTGTATACCTCTTTCAAATCTCCCTTCATTCTCCTATGGTCTAGAGAATGAAGTCCTAACATATCCAATCTTTCCCTATAACTCAGGTCCTCAAGTCCCAGCAACATCCTTGTAAATTTTCTCTGTACTCTTTCAATCCTATTTACATCTTTCCTGTAGCTAGGTGACCAAAACTGCACACAATACTCCAAATTAGGCCTCACCAATGTCTTGTACAACTTCAACTCCTGTACTCAGTACTTTGATATCTGAAGGCCAATGTGCCAAAAGCTTTTTTTACAATCTCTTCTACCTGTGACACAACTTTTAATGAACTGGGGATCTGTATTCTCAAATCCCTCTGTTCTAATGCACTCCTCGGTGCCCCACCATTCACTGTGTAAGCCCTACCCTGGTTTGCCCCTCCAAAGTGCAAAACCTCACACTTGTCTGCATTAAATTCCACCTGCCATTTTTCAGCCCATTTTTCCAGCAAGTCCAGATCCCACTGCAAAGTTTGAATGCCTTCCTCGCTGCCCAGAACACCCCCAATCTTGGAGTCATCTGCAAATTTGCTGATCTGGTTTACTACATTATCACATTTTCTCTTTTATTCCTGATCAGTCCTACCTTCAATCGAGACATCCGCCTGTTCTTCATGGATGTGTAGAATGACTTGGGATTTTCCTTGCTTGTACTTGCCAAGACCTTCTCATGTTCCATTCTAGCTCTCAAGTCTCTTCTTAACATCTTTCCCTACTACCTTCTAACTCTCAAGAGCCCTGTCTGTTCCTTGCTTCCTAAACCTTAAGTAAGCTTCTTTCATCCTCTTGACTAGATGCCTACTATCTCTTGACAAACGTGGTTCCTTCTCCCTAGCATCCTTTCCCTTATTGGAACAAATATATCCAAATCCCCAGCAAGTGCTCCCTAAACAACCTTCATTTCTACTGTGCATTTCTGAGTACATCTGTTCCCAGTTTACTCTCCCAAGTTCCTACCTAATCACATCATAATTCACCCTCTCCCAATTAAATACTTGCCCATACTGTCTGCTCCTGTCCCTGACCAAGCTTATGGTAAAGGTCAGGGAGATTGTGGTCATTATCTCTGATATGGTCACCTGACCAGGTTCATTGCCTAGTACTAGATCCAGTATGACCTCTCGCTAGTTGGCCTGTCTACATATTGGGTCAGGAATCCTTCCAAATTCTAACAAATTCTGTCCCACCTAAGCCTTTTACACTAAGGAAGTACCAATCAATATTGGAGAAGTTGAAGTCGCTCATGACAGCACCCCTGTTATTTTCGTACCTTTCCAAAATCTGCCTCTCAATCTATTCCTCAGCGTCTCTGTTGCTATTGGGTGGTCTATAGAAAACGCCCAATAGAGTGATTGCTCCCTTCCTGCTTCTAACTTCTACCCACACTAACTCAGGACATCCTCCCTGTCTGCAGCTGTGATACTATCCCTGATTAGCAATGCCACTCCCCCACCTATCTTACCTCCTTATACCCCCTCCCTGTATCTTTTGAAACATCTGAACCCTGGAACATCTAGCAACTATTCCTGCCCTTGTGACAACCAAGTCTCTGTAATGGCCACAATGTCATATTTCCATGCGCTGACCCATGCTCTAAGATCACCAACCTTGTTCCTGGTACTTCTTGCATTAAAGTAGGCACTCTTTAACCTATCTAATTGACTGTATTTATGCCCTTTGCACTGCCTATCCTCCTCACAGTCTGTCTACACGTTGCATCTATCTTTACACCAACTGCTCCATCCTCTGACCTAGCACACCGTTTCCCATCCCCCTGCCAAACTAGTTTAGACCCTCCCTAACAGCTCTAGCAAACCTGCCCCCAAGGATATTTGTCCCCCTCAAGTTCAGGGGTAACCTGCCCCTCTTATACAGGTCATACATTACCTGAAAGAGGCTCCCAGTTATCCACAAATCTGAAAGCCTGTGTCCTGAACCAATTCCTCAGCCACACATTCACCTGCCAAATCATCCTATTCTTACCCTCACTGGCACATGGAACAGGCAACAATCTGGAGATTACTACCCTAGAGCTCCTGCTTTTTAGCTTCCTATCTATCTCCTTCTATTTGCTCTTTAGGTCCTCATCCCTTTTCCTATCTATGTCGTTGGTGCCAATGTATATCACAACTTGCGGCTGCTCTCACTCCCACTTAAGAGGGGCGTCGACAGGGTGAATGCACGTAGTCTTTTTCCCAGGGTCAGAAAATCCAGAACTACAGGGTACAGGCTGAAGGTGAGTGGAGAGAGATTTAATGGGAACCTGAGGTGCAATATTCCCACTCAGAGGGTGGTCCGTGTATGGAATGAGCTGCCAGAGGAAGTGGTTGAGGCTGGTACCGTACATTAACAGCATTTAAAAGACACTTGGACAGGTACATGGATAGGAAAGGTTTGGAGGGATATGGGACAAATGTGGGACTGGCTTGGATGGGAATGTTGGTTGGCATGGACCAGTTGGGCCAAAGGGTCTGCTTTCATGCTGTATGACTCTGAGACTCTATAACCGGCAGAAAGACCATTCTAACCCCATCACACTTGCCTCACAGGCCAAGGCTCCCATGACCACTGGTAAGCACGTGGTGGAAGACAGCGGGAAGGAGGCTAATGAGGGTAATGATCTCGCCCGGCCTTCCTCGGACAGTGAGAGGTCACCGTCAGACAGGAGCCAAGACCCCGAGGGTTCACCCTGTGGAGAGCTGCCAGCTGGATTCATGTACAAGGTACCAGACTGACTCCCCTCTGTGACTGGGCCAGTGTTTGTCACCACTCCCAGGACCGTGCTTCGCTCACCACACAATCTCACTACTCCACCCATCGGAACCAAGGTGTGCTGCCTTCAATCCTGCCATCAGCGCGAGTGGCAGTGATTGACACTGAATTTGTGGTAGAAATTACCTACTATTCCTTCATAACTGCTCAGCACGTTAATAATCCCAGTCTCTCCTTCCCTCTTCCTAGTCCCTGCCTATCCCAAACACTTTCCATTCTGCACCAGCATCTGGATGGTAGAACATGCTGCTTCCTACATCCATTGATCCATGAAAAAATTGGTATAAAATGGATGCTCTATCCCAAATAATAAGCATGGGGTTTCAATTATTCCATCAGAATAAAGTGATCAAGTAAAGATAAAGGATTCTCAAATCCATTCCTGACAAGGAGATTTAGTACAATGTGCAACTTAATTAAAGTCCATCAGTTCATACACATTTCAGCCTCAGTCGTTGTAGTTTCCTGAGTCTGTGGCCTATGAGTCTTTTGAGAATGCTCACTGGCCAGATAGCTGTTTTCAACCTCAATATAAGAGCAAGGATGTAATCCTGGGACTTTATAAAGCATTGGTCAGACCACACTTAGAGTATTGTGAGCAGTTTTGGGCCCCAAGTCTAAGAAAGGATTGGCATTGGAGAGGGTCCAGAGAAGGTTCACGAGAATCATCATGGGAATATAAGTGTTACTGTATGAGGAGCATTTGATGGCTCTGGGCCTATAGTCACTGAAGCTTAGAAGAATGGGGTGGGGAGAGGCATTTCATTGAAACCTATTGAATAATGAAAGGCCGCGATAGAACAGAGGATGCTTTGAAAAGTGTGGAGACTTGGACCTGAGGGCACAGCCTCAGAATACAATGATGTCCCTTTAGTCCAGAGCTGAGGAGGAATTTATTTAGCCAGAGAGTGGTGAATCTATGGAATTCTTTGCCACAGGCAGCTCTGGAGGCCAAGTCTTTGGGTATATTTAAACCTGAGGTTGATAGCTTCTTGATTAGTAAGGGCGTCGATGGTGGAGAAGGCAGGAGAATGGGGTTGAGAGGGATAATAAATCAGCCATGATGGAATGCTGGAGCAGAACCGATGGGACAAATGGCCTAATTCTGCTCCCATGTCTTATGGACTTACAGTCTAACCTACTCTGTTACCCAGTGAGGGTTGCCAGCAGCCTGATGCCCCAGTTTTAAAGGGAGAACTCGTCATTCCATATCAAATCAGAGTGAGACACTATTTTCCCTTCTGTAACTTTCATGATATGACCTGCAAATATTCCCTGCTCTTGGCCTGGGCTGGATAAGTCCGGGAGAGTTCATGCCCAGTAGTCCCTGATGGATACTGTACGTGGCTACTCAGCAGTAGTGAGCCAACCTCAGAAATCAGCTGAAACTACTCCAGGAGCAATCCTCCTAACAGGAACTTTCAGGAGCCACGGTGGGGGAGACCCCACCCCAGAGAGGCTGAACAAGCTCAAACAACTAAGGCCGACTGGCCACTAAGCCTGGCCCTGAGGGACTGACCGGCAGTTGGCTCGTGATTTTGGGCCTTGCAGACAGCCATGTGTTAGGCTGAATATACCTCCCTCTGCTGGATGAAGCCTGCAACAGCAGCTCTCCGTTCTTTCTGAAATGCATTGTTGGCACTGCTTTCTCTGATACAGTTTGAGAGTTAAATTTAAATCAGGCCACCTTTTCGCTATAAACTGGAATTTAGCTCAGGATGTTCATTTGTAGACCATTTTCTGGGAGCGTAGCATTAGTGAGGAGAGAATCAGTTCGCTTTTATCAACTCAAGGTTAACCATGCGTTGGAACCGTGAAGGGAAGGTGACTGGGTTGATTCCTGAGATGGATAAGTTGTCTTAGGAAGGATTGCGCAGATTGAATCTCAGAATTCTTATGGCACCGGATAAGGCTATCCATCCCATTGAGTCTCTGCTGGCTCCCTGTTGACTCGCCCACCAGCCCTATTCCTCTGCTCATTCCTCCCACCCGCAGATAATTCCCTCCAGTGCCGATCCACTTCCCCTCTGAAAGCCTTGATTGATGCTGTCTCCTCCCACCACAAACACTGAGTCCCAGATTATCACCACTCTCAAGGTGAATGGGTTTCCCATACAGCCACACACGCCCTCCCCCAGCCCATATCTTTAGTACAAAACTCCATTCCCACAAACACTGAGTCCCAGATCATCACCGCTCTCTGGGTGAAGAGATTTTCCTCACAACGACCTCCCGTATCTTCAGTACAAAACTCCACCCCAACAGACACTGAATCCCAGATCATCACTGCTCTCTGGGTGAAGAGATTTTCCTCACTGTTCCCCTCATATCTTTAGTACAAAACTCCACCCCTACAGACACTGAGTCCCAGATCATCACAGCTCTCTCGGTGAAGAGATTTTCCTCACAACGACCTCCCGTATCTTCAGTACAAAACTCCACCCCCACAGACACTGAGTTCCAGATCATCACCGCTCTCTGGGTGAAGAGATTTTCCTCACTGGTCCCCCTGTATCTTTAGTACAAAACTCCACCCCTATAGACACTGAGTCCCAGATCATCACCGCTCTCTGGCTGAAGACATTTTCCTCACAACCACCAACCCGCCGTATGTTTAGTACAAAACTCCACCCCTACAGACACTGAGTCCCAGATTATCACTGCTCTCTGGGTGAAGAGATTTTCCTCACAACCACCCCCTGCATCTTCAGTACAAAACTCCAGCCCTACAGACACTGAGTCCCAGATCATCACAGCTCTCTCGGTGAAGAGATTTTCCTAACTGTTCCCCTCATACGATCAGTACAAAACTCCACCCCTACAGACACTGAGTCCCAGATCATCACCGCTCTCTGGGTGAAGAGATTTTCCTCAACACGACCTCCCGTATCTTCAGTAAAAAAACTCCACCCCTACAGACACTGAGTCCCAGATCATCACTGCTCTCTGGGTGAAGAGATTTTCCTCACTGTTCCCCCCGTACATTTAGTACAAAACTCCACCCCTACAGATACTGAGTCCCAGATCATCACCGCTCACTGGGTGAAGAGATTTTCCTCACTGTTCCCCCCGTATCTTCAGTACAAAACTCCACCCCTACAGACACTGAGTCCCAGATCATCACCGCTCTCTGGGTGAAGACATTTTCCTCACAACCACCAACCCGCCGTATGTTTAGTACAAAACTCCACCCCTACAGACACTGAGTCCCAGATCATCACAGCTCTCTGAGAGAAGAGGTTTTCCTCACTGTTCCTCTCATATCTTCACTACAAACTCCACCCCTACAGACACAGAGTCCCAGATCATCACCGCTCTCTGCGTGAAGAGATTTTCCACACAACCACCCCCCACCCCCTGCCGTAAGTTCAGTACAAAACTCCACCCCTACAGACACTGAGTCCCAGATTATCACTGCTCTCTGGGTGAACAGATTTTCCTCACTATTCCCCCCGTATCTTCAGTACAAAACTCCACCCCTACAGACACTGAGTCCCAGATCATCACCACTCTCTGGGAGAAGAGATTTGACTCAATGTTCCCCGCACCGTATCTTTAGTACAAAACTCCACCGATACAGATACTGAGTCCCAGATCATCACCGCTCTCTGGGTGAAGACATTTTCCTCAGAACCACCAACCCGCCGTATGTTTAGTACAAAACTCCACCCCTACAGACACTGAGTCCCAGATCATCACAGCTCTCTGAGAGAAGAGGTTTTCCTCACTGTTCCCCTCATATCTTCACTACAAACTCCACCCCTACAGACACAGAGTCCCAGATCATCACCGCTCTCTGCGTGAAGAGATTTTCCACACAACCACCCCCCACCCCCCGCCGTTAGTTCAGTACAAAACTCCACCCCTACAGACACTGAGTCCCAGATTATCACTGCTCTCTGGGTGAACAGATTTTCCTCACTATTCCCCCAGTATCTTCAGTACAAAACTCCACCCCTACAGACACTGAGTCCCAGATCATCACCACTCTCTGGGAGAAGAGATTTTCCTCAATGTTCCCCGCACCGTATCTTTAGTACAAAACTCCACCGGTACAGATACTGAGTCCCAGATCATCACCGCTCACTGGGTGAAGAGATTTTCCTCACTGTTCCACCCGTATCTTCAGCACAAAACTCCACCCCTACAGACACTGAGTCCCAGATCATCACCACTCTCTAAGTGAAGAGATTTTCCTCACTGTTCCCCCCGTATCTTCAGTACAACACTCCACCCCTACAGACACTGAGACCCAGATCATCACCGGTCTCTGGGTGAAGAGATTTTCCTAACAACCACCCCCTGTATTTTCAGTACAAAACTCCACCCCTACAGACACTGAGTCCCAGATCATCACCGCTCACTGGGTGAAGAGATTTTCCTCACTGTTCCCCCTGTATCTTCAGTACAAAACTCCACCCCTACAGACACTGAGTCCCAGATCATCACCGCTCTCTGGGTGAAGACATTTTCCTCACAACCACCAACCCGCTGTATCTTTAGTACAAAACTCCACCCCTACAGACACTGAGTCCCAGATCATCACAGCTCTCTGAGAGAAGAGGTTTTCCTCACTGTTCCCCTCATATCTTCACTACAAACTCCACCCCTACAGACACTGAGTCCCAGATCATCACAGCTCTCTGAGAGAAGAGGTTTTCCTCACTGTTCCCCTCATATCTTCACTACAAACTCCACCCCTACAGACACAGAGTCCCAGATCATCACCGCTCTCTGCGTGAAGAGATTTTCCACACAACAACCCCCCACCCCCCGCCGTAAGTTCAGTACAAAACTCCACCCCTACAGACACTGAGTCCCAGATTATCACTGCTCTCTGGGTGAACAGATTTTCTTCACTATTCCCCCCGTATCTTCAGTACAAAACTCCACCCCTACAGACACTGAGTCCCAGATCATCACCACTCTCTGGGAGAAGAGATTTTCCTCAATGTTCCCCGCACCGTATCTTTAGTACAAAACTCCACCGGTACAGATACTGAGTCCCAGATCATCACCGCTCACTGGGTGAAGAGATTTTCCTCACTGTTCCACCCGTATCTTCAGCACAAAACTCCACCCCTACAGACACTGAGTCCCAGATCATCACCACTCTCTAAGTGAAGAGATTTTCCTCACTGTTCCCCCCGTATCTTCAGTACAACACTCCACCCCTACAGACACTGAGACCCAGATCATCACTGGTCTCTGGGTGAAGAGATTTTCCTAACAACCACCCCCTGTATTTTCAGTACAAAACTCCACCCCTACAGACACTGAGTCCCAGATCATCACCGCTCTCTGAGTGAAGAGATTTTCCTCACTGTTCCCCCCGTATCTTCAGTACAAATCTCCACCCCTACAGACACTGAGTCCCAGATCATCACCGCTCTCTGGGTGAAGAGATTTTCCACACTGTTCCCCTCATATCTTTAGTACAAAACTCCACCCCTACAGACACTGAGTCCCAGATCATCACCGCTCTCTGGGTGAAGAGATTTTCCTCACAACGACCTCCCGTGTCTTCTGTACAAAACTCTACCCCAACTGACACTGAATCCCAGATCATCACTGCTCTCTGGGTGAAGAGATTTTCCTCACTGTTCCCCTCATATCTTTAGTACAAAACTCCACCCCTACAGACACTGAGTCCCAGATCATCACAGCTCTCTCGGTGAAGAGATTTTCCTCACAACGACCTCCCGTATCTTCAGTACAAAACTCAACCCCCACAGACACTGAGTTTCAGATCATCACCGCTCTCTGGGTGAAGAGATTTTCCTCACTGGTCCCCCTGTATCTTTAGTACAAAACTCCACCCCAAAAGACACTGCGTCCCAGATCATCACCGCTCTCTGGGTGAAGAGATTTTCCTCACAACGACCTCCCGTATCTTCAGTACAAAACTCCACCCCAACAGACACTGAATCCCAGATCATCACTGCTCTCTGGGTGAAGAGATTTTCCTCACTGTTCCCCTCATATCTTTAGTAGAAAACTCCACCCCTACAGACACTGAGTCCCAGATCATCACAGCTCTCTCGGTGAAGAGATTTTCCTCACAACGACCTCCCGTATCTTCAGTACAAAACTCCACCCCCACAGACACTGAGTTCCAGATCATCACCGCTCTCTGGGTGAAGAGATTTTCCTCACTGGTCCCCCTGTATCTTTAGTACAAAACTCCACCCCTATAGACACTGAGTCCCAGATCATCACCGCTCTCTGGCTGAAGACATTTTCCTCACAACCACCAACCCGCCGTATGTTTAGTACAAAACTCCACCCCTACAGACACTGAGTCCCAGATTATCACTGCTCTCTGGGTGAAGAGATTTTCCTCACAACCACCCCCTGAATCTTCAGTACAAAACTCCACCCCTACAGACACTGAGTCCCAGATCATCACAGCTCTCTCGGTGAAGAGATTTTCCTAACTGTTCCCCTCATACGATCAGTACAAAACTCCACCCCTACAGACACTGAGTCCCAGATCATCACCGCTCTCTGGGTGAAGAGATTTTCCTCAACACGACCTCCCGTATCTTCAGTAAAAAAACTCCACCCCTACAGACACTGAGTCCCAGATCATCACTGCTCTCTGGGTGAAGAGATTTTCCTCACTGTTCCCCCCGTACATTTAGTACAAAACTCCACCCCTACAGATACTGAGTCCCAGATCATCACCGCTCACTGGGTGAAGAGATTTTCCTCACTGTTCCCCCCGTATCTTCAGTACAAAACTCCACCCCTACAGACACTGAGTCCCAGATCATCACCGCTCTCTGGGTGAAGACATTTTCCTCACAACCACCAACCCGCCGTATGTTTAGTACAAAACTCCACCCCTACAGACACTGAGTCCCAGATCATCACAACTCTCTGAGAGAAGAGGTTTTCCTCACTGTTCCCCTCATATCTTCACTACAAACTCCACCCCTACAGACACAGAGTCCCAGATCATCACCGCTCTCTGCGTGAAGAGATTTTCCACACAACCACCCCCCACCCCCTGCCGTAAGTTCAGTACAAAACTCCACCCCTACAGACACTGAGTCCCAGATTATCACTGCTCTCTGGGTGAACAGATTTTCCTCACTATTCCCCCCGTATCTTCAGTACAAAACTCCACCCCTACAGACACTGAGTCCCAGATCATCACCACTCTCTGGGAGAAGAGATTTTCCTCAATGTTCCCCGCACCGTATCTTTAGTACAAAACTCCACCGGAACAGATACTGAGTCCCAGATCATCACCGCTCACTGGGTGAAGAGATTTTCTTCACTGTTCCCCCCGTATCGTCAGCACAAAACTCCACCCCTACAGACACTGAGTCCCAGATCATCACCACTCTCTAAGTGAAGAGATTTTCCTCACTGTTCCCCTCATATCTTCACTACAAACTCCACCCCTACAGACACAGAGTCCCAGATCATCACCGCTCTCTGCGTGAAGAGATTTTCCACACAACCACCCCCCACCCCCCGCCGTAAGTTCAGTACAAAACTCCACCCCTACAGACACTGAGTCCCAGATCATCACCGCTCACTGGGTGAAGAGATTTTCCTCACTGTTCCACCCGTATCTTCAGCACAAAACTCCACCCCTACAGACACTGAGGCCCAGATCATCACCACTCTCTAAGTGAAGAGATTTTCCTCACTGTTCCCCCCGTATCTTCAGTACAACACTCCACCCCTACAGACACTGAGACCCAGATCATCACCGGTCTCTGGGTGAAGAGATTTTCCTAACAACCACCCCCTGTATTTTCAGTACAAAACTCCACCCCTACAGACACTGAGTCCCAGATCATCACCGCTCACAGGGTGAAGAGATTTTCCTCACTGTTCCCCCTGTATCTTCAGTACAAAACTCCACCCCTACAGACACTGAGTCCCAGATCATCACCGCTCTCTGGGTGAAGACATTTTCCTCACAACCACCAACCCGCTGTATCTTTAGTACAAAACTCCACCCCTACAGACACTGAGTCCCAGATCATCACCACTCTCTGGGAGAAGAGATTTTCCTCAATGTTCCCCGCACCGTATCTTTAGTACAAAACTCCACCGGTACAGATACTGAGTCCCAGATCATCACCGCTCACTGGGTGAAGAGATTTTCTTCACTGTTCCCCCCGTATCGTCAGCACAAAACTCCACCCCTACAGACACTGAGTCCCAGATCATCACCACTCTCTAAGTGAAGAGATTTTCCTCACTGTTCCCCCCGTATCTTCAGTACAACACTCCACCCCTACAGACACTGAGACCCAGATCATCACCGGTCTCTGGGTGAAGAGATTTTCCTAACAACCACCCCCTGTATTTTCAGTACAAAACTCCACCCCTACAGACACTGAGTCCCAGATCATCACCGCTCACAGGGTGAAGAGATTTTCCTCACTGTTCCCCCTGTATCTTCAGTACAAAACTCCACCCCTACAGACACTGAGTCCCAGATCATCACCGCTCTCTGGGTGAAGACATTTTCCTCACAACCACCAACCCGCTGTATCTTTAGTACAAAACTCCACCCCTACAGACACTGAGTCCCAGATCATCACAGCTCTCTGAGAGAAGAGGTTTTCCTCACTGTTCCCCTCATATCTTCACTACAAACTCCACCCCTACAGACACAGAGTCCCAGATCATCACCGCTCTCTGCGTGAAGAGATTTTCCACACAACCACCCCCCACCCCCTGCCGTAAGTTCAGTACAAAACTCCACCCCTACAGACACTGAGTCCCAGATTATCACTGCTCTCTGGGTGAACAGATTTTCCTCACTATTCCCCCCGTATCTTCAGTACAAAACTCCACCCCTACAGACACTGAGTCCCAGATCATCACCACTCTCTGGGAGAAGAGATTTTCCTCAATGTTCCCCGCACCGTATCTTTAGTACAAAACTCCACCGGTACAGATACTGAGTCCCAGATCATCACCGCTCACTGGGTGAAGAGATTTTCTTCACTGTTCCCCCCGTATCGTCAGCACAAAACTCCACCCCTACAGACACTGAGTCCCAGATCATCACCACTCTCTAAGTGAAGAGATTTTCCTCACTGTTCCCCCCGTATCTTCAGTACAACACTCCACCCCTACAGACACTGAGACCCAGATCATCACCGGTCTCTGGGTGAAGAGATTTTCCTAACAACCACCCCCTGTATTTTCAGTACAAAACTCCACCCCTACAGACACTGAGTCCCAGATCATCACCGCTCACAGGGTGAAGAGATTTTCCTCACTGTTCCCCCTGATTCTTCAGTACAAAACTCCACCCCTACAGACACTGAGTCCCAGATCATCACCGCTCTCTGGGTGAAGACATTTTCCTCACAACCACCAACCCGCTGTATCTTTAGTACAAAACTCCACCCCTACAGACACTGAGTCCCAGATCATCACAGCTCTCTGAGAGAAGAGGTTTTCCTCACTGTTCCCCTCATATCTTCACTACAAACTCCACCCCTAGAGACACTGAGTCCCAGATCATCACAGCTCTCTGAGAGAAGAGGTTTTCCTCACTGTTCCCCTCATATCTTCACTACAAACTCCACCCCTACAGACACAGAGTCCCAGATCATCACCGCTCTCTGCGTGAAGAGATTTTCCACACAACCACCCCCCACCCCCCGCCGTAAGTTCAGTACAAAACTCCACCCCTACAGACACTGAGTCCCAGATCATCACCGCTCACTGGGTGAAGAGATTTTCCTCACTGTTCCACCCGTATCTTCAGCACAAAACTCCACCCCTACAGACACTGAGGCCAAGATCATCACCACTCTCTAAGTGAAGAGATTTTCCTCACTGTTCCCCCCGTATCTGCAGTACAACACTCCACCCCTACAGACACTGAGACCCAGATCATCACCGGTCTCTGGGTGAAGAGATTTTCCTAACAACCACCCCCTGTATTTTCAGTACAAAACTCCACCCCTACAGACACTGAGTCCCAGATCATCACCGCTCTCTGAGTGAAGAGATTTTCCTCACTGTTCCCCCCGTATCTTCAGTACAAATCTCCACCCCTACAGACACTGAGTCCCAGATCATCACCGCTCTCTGGGTGAAGAGATTTTCCACACTGTTCCCCTCATATCTTTAGTACAAAACTCCACCCCTACAGACACTGAGTCCCAGATCATCACCGCTCTCTGAGTGAAGAGATTTTCCTCACAACGACCTCCCGTATCTTCAGTACAAAACTCCACCCCTACAGACACTGAGTCCCAGATCATCACCGCTCTCTGGGTGAAGAGATTCTCCTCATTGTTCCCCTCATATCTTCAGTACAAATCTCCACCCCTACAGACACTGAGTCCCAGATCATCACCGCTCTCTGGGTGAAGAGATTTTCCACACTGTTCCCCTCATATCTTTAGTACAAAACTCCACCCCTACAGACACTGAGTCCCAGATCATCACCGCTCTCTGAGTGAAGAGATTTTCCTCACAACGACCTCCCGTATCTTCAGTACAAAACTCCACCCCCACAGACACTGAGTTTCAGATCATCACCGCTCTCTGGGTGAAGATATTTTCCTCACTGGTCCCCCTGTATCTTTAGTACAAAACTCCACCCCAAAAGACACTGCGTCCCAGATCATCACCGCTCTCTGGGTGAAGAGATTTTCCTCACAACGACCTCCCGTATCTTCAGTACAAAACTCCACCCCAACAGACACTGAATCCCAGATCATCACTGCTCTCTGGGTGAAGAGATTTTCCTCACTGTTCCCCTCATATCTTTAGTAGAAAACTCCACCCCTACAGACACTGAGTCCCAGATCATCACAGCTCTCTCGGTGAAGAGATTTTCCTCACAACGACCTCCCGTATCTTCAGTACAAAACTCCACCCCCACAGACACTGAGTTCCAGATCATCACCGCTCTCTGGGTGAAGAGATTTTCCTCACTGGTCCCCCTGTATCTTTAGTACAAAACTCCACCCCTATAGACACTGAGTCCCAGATCATCACCGCTCTCTGGCTGAAGACATTTTCCTCACAACCACCAACCCGCCGTATGTTTAGTACAAAACTCCACCCCTACAGACACTGAGTCCCAGATTATCACTGCTCTCTGGGTGAAGAGATTTTCCTCACAACCACCCCCTGCATCTTCAGTACAAAACTCCACCCCTACAGACACTGAATCCCAGATCATCACAGCTCTCTCGGTGAAGAGATTTTCCTAACTGTTCCCCTCATACGATCAGTACAAAACTCCACCCCTACAGACACTGAGTCCCAGATCATCACCGCTCTCTGGGTGAAGAGATTTTCCTCAACACGACCTCCCGTATCTTCAGTAAAAAAACTCCACCCCTACAGACACTGAGTCCCAGATCATCACTGCTCTCTGGGTGAAGAGATTTTCCTCACTGTTCCCCCCGTACATTTAGTACAAAACTCCACCCCTACAGATACTGAGTCCCAGATCATCACCGCTCACTGGGTGAAGAGATTTTCCTCACTGTTCCCCCCGTATCTTCAGTACAAAACTCCACCCCTACAGACACTGAGTCCCAGATCATCACCGCTCTCTGGGTGAAGACATTTTCCTCACAACCACCAACCCGCCGTATGTTTAGTACAAAACTCCACCCCTACAGACACTGAGTCCCAGATCATCACAGCTCTCTGAGAGAAGAGGTTTTCCTCACTGTTCCCCTCATATCTTCACTACAAACTCCACCCCTACAGACACAGAGTCCCAGATCATCACCGCTCTCTGCGTGAAGAGATTTTCCACACAACCACCCCCCACCCCCTGCCGTAAGTTCAGTACAAAACTCCACCCCTACAGACACTGAGTCCCAGATTATCACTGCTCTCTGGGTGAACAGATTTTCCTCACTATTCCCCCCGTATCTTCAGTACAAAACTCCACCCCTACAGACACTGAGTCCCAGATCATCACCACTCTCTGGGAGAAGAGATTTTCCTCAATGTTCCCCGCACCGTATCTTTAGTACAAAACTCCACCGGTACAGATACTGAGTCCCAGATCATCACCGCTCACTGGGTGAAGAGATTTTCTTCACTGTTCCCCCCGTATCGTCAGCACAAAACTCCACCCCTACAGACACTGAGTCCCAGATCATCACCACTCTCTAAGTGAAGAGATTTTCCTCACTGTTCCCCCCGTATCTTCAGTACAACACTCCACCCCTACAGACACTGAGACCCAGATCATCACCGGTCTCTGGGTGAAGAGATTTTCCTAACAACCACCCCCTGTATTTTCAGTACAAAACTCCACCCCTACAGACACTGAGTCCCAGATCATCACCGCTCACAGGGTGAAGAGATTTTCCTCACTGTTCCCCCTGTATCTTCAGTACAAAACTCCACCCCTACAGACACTGAGTCCCAGATCATCACCGCTCTCTGGGTGAAGACATTTTCCTCACAACCACCAACCCGCTGTATCTTTAGTACAAAACTCCACCCCTACAGACACTGAGTCCCAGATCATCACAGCTCTCTGAGAGAAGAGGTTTTCCTCACTGTTCCCCTCATATCTTCACTACAAACTCCACCCCTACAGACACAGAGTCCCAGATCATCACCGCTCTCTGCGTGAAGAGATTTTCCACACAACCACCCCCCACCCCCCGCCGTAAGTTCAGTACAAAACTCCACCCCTACAGACACTGAGTCCCAGATCATCACCGCTCACTGGGTGAAGAGATTTTCCTCACTGTTCCACCCGTATCTTCAGCACAAAACTCCACCCCTACAGACACTGAGGCCCAGATCATCACCACTCTCTAAGTGAAGAGATTTTCCTCACTGTTCCCCCCGTATCTTCAGTACAACACTCCACCCCTACAGACACTGAGACCCAGATCATCACCGGTCTCTGGGTGAAGAGATTTTCCTAACAACCACCCCCTGTATTTTCAGTACAAAACTCCACCCCTACAGACACTGAGTCCCAGATCATCACAGCTCTCTGAGAGAAGAGGTTTTCCTCACTGTTCCCCTCATATCTTCACTACAAACTCCACCCCTACAGACACAGAGTCCCAGATCATCACCGCTCTCTGCGTGAAGAGATTTTCCACACAACCACCCCCCACCCCCCGCCGTAAGTTCAGTACAAAACTCCTCCCCTACAGACACTGAGTCCCAGATCATCACCGCTCACTGGGTGAAGAGATTTTCCTCACTGTTCCACCCGTATCTTCAGCACAAAACTCCACCCCTACAGACACTGAGGCCCAGATCATCACCACTCTCTAAGTGAAGAGATTTTCCTCACTGTTCCCCCCGTATCTTCAGTACAACACTCCACCCCTACAGACACTGAGACCCAGATCATCACCGGTCTCTGGGTGAAGAGATTTTCCTAACAACCACCCCCTGTATTTTCAGTACAAAACTCCACCCCTACAGACACTGAGTCCCAGATCATCACCGCTCTCTGAGTGAAGAGATTTTCCTCACTGTTCCCCCCGTATCTTCAGTACAAATCTCCACCCCTACAGACACTGAGTCCCAGATCATCACCGCTCTCTGGGTGAAGAGATTTTCCACACTGTTCCCCTCATATCTTTAGTACAAAACTCCACCCCTACAGACACTGAGTCCCAGATCATCACCGCTCTCTGAGTGAAGAGATTTTCCTCACAACGACCTCCCGTATCTTCAGTACAAAACTCCACCCCTACAGACACTGAGTCCCAGATCATCACCGCTCTCTGGGTGAAGAGATTCTCCTCATTGTTCCCCTCATATCTTCAGTACAAAACTCCACCCCGACAGACACTGAGTCCAAGATCATCACCGCTTTCTGGATGAAGAGATTATCCTCACTGCTCCCCCTGTAACTTTAGTACAAAACTCCACCCCCACAGACACTGAGTTCCAGATCATCACCGCTCTCTGGCTGAAGAGATTTGCCTCACAACCACCCCCCGTACCTTCAGTACAAAACTCCACCCCTACAGACAGAGTCCCAGATCATCACCGCTCTCTGGGTGAAGAGATTTTCCTCACTGTTCCCCGCGTATCCTTAGGACAAAACTCCATTCCCACAGACACCGAGTCCCAGATCATCACCACTCTCTGGGTGAAGAGATTTTCCTCACTGCTCCCCCTGTATCTTCAGTACAAAACTCTACCCCTTTAGACACTGAGTCCCAGATCATCACTGCTCTCTGAGTGAAGAGAATTTCCTCACTGTTCCCCCCGTGCATTTAGTACAAAACTCCATTCCCACAGACACTGAGTCCCAGATCATCACCGCTGTCTGGGTGAAGAGATTTTCCTCACTGTTCCCCCCGTATCTTTAGTACAAAACTCCACCCCCACAGACACTGAGTCCCAGATCATCACTGCTCTCTGGGTGAAGAGATTTTCCTCACTATTCCCCTCATACGTTCAGTACAAAACTCCACCCCAAAAGACACTGCGACCCAGATCATCACCGCTCTCTGGGTGAAGCGATTTTCCTCACAACGACCTCCCGTATCTTCAGTACAAAACTCCACCCCTACAGACACTGAGTCCCAGATCTGCACCGCTCTCTCGGTGAAGAGATTTTCCTCACTTTTCCCCCCGTATCTTTAGTACAAAACTCCACCCCTACAGACACTGAGTCCCAGATCATCACCACTCTCTGGGAGAAGAGATTTTCCTCAATGTTCCCCGCACCGTATCTTTAGTACAAAACTCCACCGGTACAGATACTGAGTCCCAGATCATCACCGCTCACTGGGTGAAGAGATTTTCCTCACTGTTCCCCCTGTATCTTCAGTACAACACTCCACCCCTACAGACACTGAGACCCAGATCATCACTGGTCTCTGTGTGAAGAGATTTTCCTAACAACCACCCCCTGTATTTTCAGTACAAAACTCCACCCCTACAGACACTGAGTCCCAGATCATCACCGCTCTCTGAGTGAAGAGATTTTCCTCACTGATCCCCCCCGTATCTTCAGTACAAATCTCCACCCTTACAGACACTGAGTCCCAGATCATCACCGCTCTCTGGGTGAAGAGTTTTTCCACACTGTTCCCCTCATATCTTTAGTACAAAACTCCACCCCTACAGACACTGAGTCCCAGATCATCACCGCTCTCTGAGTGAAGAGATTTTCCTCACAGCGACCTCCCGTATCTTCAGTACAAAACTCCACCCCTACAGACACTGAGTCCCAGATCATCACCGCTCTCTGGGTGAAGAGATTCTCCTCATTGTTCCCCTCCTATCTTCAGTACAAAACTCCACCCCGACAGACACTGAGTCCAAGATCATCACCGCTTTCTGGATGAAGAGATTATCCTCACTGCTCTCCCTGTAACTTTAGTACAAAACTCCACCCCCACAGACACTGAGTTCCAGATCATCACCGCTCTCTGGCTGAAGAGATTTGCCTCACAACCACCCCCCGTACCTTCAGTACAAAACTCCACCCCTACAGACAGAGTCCCAGATCATCACCGCTCTCTGGGTGAAGACATTTTCCTCATTGTTCCCCACGTATCCTTAGGACAAAACTCCATTCCCACAGACACCGAGTCCCAGATCATTACCACTCTCTGGGTGAAGAGATTTTCCTCACTGCTCCCCCTGTATCTTCAGTACAAAACTCTACCCCTACAGACACTGAGTCCCAGATCATCACAGCTCTCTCGGTGAAGAGATTTTCCTAACTGTTCCCCTCATACGATCAGTACAAAACTCCACCCCTTCAGACACTGAGTCCCAGATCATCACCGCTCTCTGGGTGAAGAGATTTTCCTCACAACCACCCCCTCCCTCCGTATGTTTAGTACAAAACTCCACCCCTACAGACACTGTGTCCCAGATCATCACCGCTCTCTGGGTGAAGCGATTTTCCTCACAACGACCTCCCGTATCTTCAGTACAAAACTCCACCCCTACAGACACTGAGTCCCATATCTGCACCGCTCTCTCGGTGAAGAGATTTTCCTCACTTTTCCCCCCGTATCTTTAGTACAAAACTCCACCCCTACAGACACTGAGTCCCAGATCATCACCGCTCTCTGGGTGAAGACATTTTCCTCACAACCACCAACCCGCCGTATGTTTAGTACAAAACTCCACCCCTACAGACACTGAGTCCCAGATCATCACCGCTCACTGGGTGAAGAGATTTTCCTCACTGTTCCCCCTGTATCTTCAGTACAAAACTCCACCCCTACAGACACTGAGTCCCAGATCATCACCGCTCTCTGGGTGAAGACATTTTCCTCACAACCACCAACCCGCTGTATCTTTAGTACAAAACTCCACCCCTACAGACACTGAGTCCCAGATCATCACAGCTCTCTGAGAGAAGAGGTTTTCCTCACTGTTCCCCTCATATCTTCACTACAAACTCCACCCCTACAGACACTGAGTCCCAGATCAGCACCGCTCTCTCAGTGAAGAGATTTTCCTCACTGTTCCCCCCGTATCTTTAGTACAAAACTCCACTCCTACAGACACTGAGTCCCAAATCATCACCGCTCTCTGGGTGAAGAGATTCTCCTCACAACCACTCCCTCCCTCCGTATGTTTCGTACAAAACTCCACCCCTACAGACACTGTGTCCCAGATCATCATCGCTCTCTGGGTGAAGCGATTTTCCTCACAACGACCTCCCGTATCTTCAGTACAAAACTCCACCCCTACAGACACTGAGTCCCAGATCATCACCGCTCTCTGGGTGAAGAGATTCTCCTCATTGTTCCCCTCATATCTTCAGTACAAAACTCCACCCCGACAGACACTGAGTCCAAGATCATCACCGCTTTCTGGATGAAGAGATTATCCTCACTGCTCCCCCTGTAACTTTAGTACAAAACTCCACCCCCACAGACACTGAGTTCCAGATCATCACCGCTCTCTGGCTGAAGAGATTTGCCTCACAACCACCCCCCGTACCTTCAGTACAAAACTCCACCCCTACAGACAGAGTCCCAGATCATCACCGCTCTCTGGGTGAAGAGATTTTCCTCACTGTTCCCCGCGTATCCTTAGGACAAAACTCCATTCCCACAGACACCGAGTCCCAGATCATCACCACTCTCTGGGTGAAGAGATTTTCCTCACTGCTCCCCCTGTATCTTCAGTACAAAACTCTACCCCTTTAGACACTGAGTCCCAGATCATCACTGCTCTCTGAGTGCAGAGATTTTCCTCACTGTTCCTGCTGTATATTCAGTACAAAACTCCACCCCTACAGACACTGAGTCCCAGATCATCACTGCTCTCTGAGTGAAGAGATTTTCCTCACTGTTCCCCCCGTACATTTAGTACAAAACTCCATTCCCACAGACACTGAGTCCCAGATCATCACCGCTGTCTGGGTGAAGAGATTTTCCTCACTGTTCCCCCCGTATCTTTAGTAGAAAAACTCCACCCCCACAGACACTGAGTCCCAGATCATCACTGCTCTCTGGGTGAAGACATTTTCCTCACTATTCCCCTCATACGTTCAGTACAAAACTCCACCCCAAAAGACACTGCGTCCCAGATCATCACCGCTCTCTGGGTGAAGCGATTTTCCTCACAACGACCTCCCGTATCTTCAGTACAAAACTCCACCCCTACAGACACTGAGTCCCAGATCTGCACCGCTCTCTCGGTGAAGAGATTTTCCTCACTTTTCCCCCCGTATCTTTAGTACAAAACTCCACCCCTACAGACACTGAGTCCCAGATCATCACCACTCTCTGGGAGAAGAGATTTTCCTCAATGTTCCCCGCACCGTATCTTTAGTACAAAACTCCACCGGTACAGATACTGAGTCCCAGATCATCACCGCTCACTGGGTGAAGAGATTTTCCTCACTGTTCCCCCCGTATCTTCAGTACAACACTCCACCCCTACAGACACTGAGACCCAGATCATCACTGGTCTCTGTGTGAAGAGATTTTCCTAACAACCACCCCCTGTATTTTCAGTACAAAACTCCACCCCTACAGACACTGAGTCCCAGATCATCACCGCTCTCTGAGTGAAGAGATTTTCCTCACTGTTCCCCCCCGTATCTTCAGTACAAATCTCCACCCCTACAGACACTGAGTCCCAGATCATCACCGCTCTCTGGGTGAAGAGATTTTCCACACTGTTCCCCTCATATCTTTAGTACAAAACTCCACCCCTACAGACACTGAGTCCCAGATCATCACCGCTCTCTGAGTGAAGAGATTTTCCTCACAGCGACCTCCCGTATCTTCAGTACAAAACTCCACCCCTACAGACACTGAGTCCCAGATCATCACCGCTCTCTGGGTGAAGAGATTCTCCTCATTGTTCCCCTCATATCTTCAGTACAAAACTCCACCCCGACAGACACTGAGTCCAAGATCATCACCGCTTTCTGGATGAAGAGATTATCCTCACTGCTCCCCCTGTAACTTTAGTACAAAACTCCACCCCCACAGACACTGAGTTCCAGATCATCACCGCTCTCTGGCTGAAGAGATTTGCCTCACAACCACCCCCCGTACCTTCAGTACAAAACTCCACCCCTACAGACAGAGTCCCAGATCATCACCGCTCTCTGGGTGAAGAGATTTTCCTCACTGTTCCCCACGTATCCTTAGGACAAAACTCCATTCCCACAGACACCGAGTTCCAGATCATTACCACTCTCTGGGTGAAGAGATTTTCCTCACTGCTCCCCCCGTATCTTCAGTACAAAACTCTACCCCTACAGACACTGAGTCCCAGATCATCACAGCTCTCTCGGTGAAGAGATTTTCCTAACTGTTCCCCTCATACGATCAGTACAAAACTCCACCCCTTCAGACACTGAGTCCCAGATCATCACCGCTCTCTGGGTGAAGAGATTTTCCTCACAACCACCCCCTCCCTCCGTATGTTTAGTACAAAACTCCACCCCTACAGACACTGTGTCCCAGATCATCACCGCTCTCTGGGTGAAGCGATTTTCCTCACAACGACCTCCCGTATCTTCAGTACAAAACTCCACCCCTACAGACACTGAGTCCCATATCTGCACCGCTCTCTCGGTGAAGAGATTTTCCTCACTTTTCCCCCCGTATCTTTCGTACAAAACTCCACCCCTACAGACACTGAGTCCCAGATCATCACCGCTCTCTGGGTGAAGACATTTTCCTCACAACCACCAACCCGCCGTATGTTTAGTACAAAACTCCACCCCTACAGACACTGAGTCCCAGATCATCACCGCTCACTGGGTGAAGAGATTTTCCTCACTGTTCCCCCTGTATCTTCAGTACAAAACTCCACCCCTACAGACACTGAGTCCCAGATCATCACCGCTCTCTGGGTGAAGACATTTTCCTCACAACCACCAACCCGCTGTATCTTTAGTACAAAACTCCACCCCTATAGACACTGAGTCCCAGATCATCACAGCTCTCTGAGAGAAGAGGTTTTCCTCACTGTTCCCCTCATATCTTCACTACAAACTCCACCCCTACAGACACTGAGTCCCAGATCAGCACCGCTCTCTCAGTGAAGAGATTTTCCTCACTGTTCCCCCCATATCTTTAGTACAAAACTCCACTCCTACAGACACTGAGTCCCAAATCATCACCGCTCTCTGGGTGAAGAGATTTTCCTCACAACCACTCCCTCCCTCCTTATGTTTCGTACAAAACTCCACCCCTACAGACACTGTGTCCCAGATCATCATCGCTCTCTGGGTGAAGCGATTTTCCTCACAACGACCTCCCGTATCTTCAGTACAAAACTCCACCCCTACAGACACTGAGTCCCAGATCATCACCGCTCTCTGGGTGAAGAGATTCTCCTCATTGTTCCCCTCATATCTTCAGTACAAAACTCCACCCCGACAGACACTGAGTCCAAGATCATCACCGCTTTCTGGATGAAGAGATTATCCTCACTGCTCCCCCTGTAACTTTAGTACAAAACTCCACCCCCACAGACACTGAGTTCCAGATCATCACCACTCTCTGGCTGAAGAGATTTGCCTCACAACCACCCCCCGTACCTTCAGTACAAAACTCCACCCCTACAGACAGAGTCCCAGATCATCACCGCTCTCTGGGTGAAGAGATTTTCCTCACTGTTCCCCGCGTATCCTTAGGACAAAACTCCATTCCCACAGACACCGAGTCCCAGATCATCACCACTCTCTGGGTGAAGAGATTTTCCTCACTGCTCCCCCTGTATCTTCAGTACAAAACTCTACCCCTTTAGATACTGAGTCCCAGATCATCACTGCTCTCTGAGTGCAGAGATTTTCCTCACTGTTCCTGCTGTATATTCAGTACAAAACTCCACCCCTACAGACAGAGTCCCAGATCATCACTGCTCTCTGAGTGAAGAGATTTTCCTCACTGTTCCCCCCGTACATTTAGTACAAAACTCCATTTCCACAGACACTGAGTCCCAGATCATCACCGCTGTCTGGGTGAAGAGATTTTCCTCACTGTTCCCCCCGTATCTTTAGTACAAAACTCCACCCCCACAGACACTGAGTCCCAGATCATCACTGCTCTCTGGGTGAAGACATTTTCCTCACTATTCCCCTCATACGTTCAGTACAAAACTCCACCCCAAAAGACACTGCGTCCCAGATCATCACCGCTCTCTGGGTGAAGCGATTTTCCTCACAACGACCTCCCGTATCTTCAGTACAAAACTCCACCCCTACAGACACTGAGTCCCAGATCTGCACCGCTCTCTCGGTGAAGAGATTTTCCTCACTTTTCCCCCCGTATCTTTAGTACAAAACTCCACCCCTACAGACACTGAGTCCCAGATCATCACCACTCTCTGGGAGAAGAGATTTTCCTCAATGTTCCCCGCACCGTATCTTTAGTACAAAACTCCACCGGTACAGATACTGAGTCCCAGATCATCACCGCTCACTGGGTGAAGAGATTTTCCTCACTGCTCCACCCGTATCTTCAGCACAAAACTCCACCCCTACAGACACTGAGTCCCAGATCATCACCACTCTCTAAGTGAAGAGATTTTCCTCACTGTTCCCCCCGTATCTTCAGTACAACACTCCACCCCTACAGACACTGAGACCCAGATCATCACTGGTCTCTGTGTGAAGAGATTTTCCTAACAACCACCCCCTGTATTTTCAGTACAAAACTCCACCCCTACAGACACTGAGTCCCAGATCATCACCGCTCTCTGAGTGAAGAGATTTTCCTCACTGTTCCCCCGCGTATCTTCTTCAGTACAAATCTCCACCCCTACAGACACTGAGTCCCAGATCATCACCGCTCTCTGGGTGAAGAGATTTTCCACACTGTTCCCCTCATATCTTTATTACAAAACTCCACCCCTACAGACACTGAGTCCCAGATCATCACCGCTCTCTGAGTGAAGAGATTTTCCTCACAGCGACCTCCCGTATCTTCAGTACAAAACTCCACCCCTACAGACACTGAGTCCCAGATCATCACCACTCTCTGGGTGAAGAGATTCTCCTCATTGTTCCCCTCATATCTTCAGTACAAAACTCCACCCCGACAGACACTGAGTCCAAGATCATCACCGCTTTCTGGATGAAGAGATTATCCTCACTGCTCCCCCTGTAACTTTAGTACAAAACTCCACCCCCACAGACACTGAGTTCCAGATCATCACCGCTCTCTGGCTGAAGAGATTTGCCTCACAACCACCCCCCATACCTTCAGTACAAAACTCCACCCCTACAGACAGAGTCCCAGATCATCACCGCTCTCTGGGTGAAGAGGTTTTCCTCACTGTTCCCCACGTATTCTTAGGACAAAACTCCATTCCCACAGACACCGAGTCCCAGATCATTACCACTCTCTGGGTGAAGAGATTTTCCTCACTGCTCCCCCCGTATCTTCAGTACAAAACTCTACCCCTACAGACACTGAGTCCCAGATCATCACAGCTTCTCGGTGAAGAGATTTTCCTAACTGTTCCCCTCATACGATCAGTACAAAACTCCACCCCTTCAGACACTGAGTCCCAGATCATCACCGCTCTCTGGGTGAAGAGATTTTCCTCACAACCACCCCCTCCCTCCGTATGTTTAGTACAAAACTCCACCCCTACAGACACTGTGTCCCAGATCATCACCGCTCTCTGGGTGAAGCGATTTTCCTCACAACGACCTCCGGTATCTTCAGTACAAAACTCCACCCCTACAGACACTGAGTCCCATATCTGCACCGCTCTCTCGGTGAAGAGATTTTCCTCACTTTTCCCCCCGTATCTTTAGTACAAAACTCCACCCCTACAGACACTGAGTCCCAGATCATCACCGCTCTCTGGGTGAAGACATTTTCCTCACAACCACCAACCCGCCGTATGTTTAGTACAAAACTCCACCCCTACAGACACTGAGTCCCAGATCATCACCGCTCACTGGGTGAAGAGGTTTTCCTCACTGTTCCCCTCATATCTTCACTACAAACTCCAACCCTACAGACACTGAGTCCCAGATCAGCACCGCTCTCTCAGTGAAGAGATTTTCCTCACTGTTCCCCCCGTATCTTTAGTACAAAACTCCACTCCTACAGACACTGAGTCCCAAATCATCACCGCTCTCTGGGTGAAGAGATTTTCCTCACAACCACTCCCTCCCTCCGTATGTTTCGAACAAAACTCCACCCCTACAGACACTGTGTCCCAGATCATCATCGCTCTCTGGGTGAAGCGATTTTCCTCACAACGACCTCCCGTATCTTCAGTACAAAACTCCACCCCTACAGACACTGAGTCCCAGATCAGCACCACTCTCTGGGTGAAGAGATTTTCCTCACTGTTCCCCCCGTATCTTTAGTACAAAACTCCACCCCTACAGACACTGAGTCCCAAATCATCACCGCTCTCTGGGTGAAGAGATTTTCCTCACAACCACCACCTCCCTCCGTATGTTTAGTACAAAACTCCACCCCTACAGACACTGTGTCCCAGATCATCATCCTCTCTGGGTGAAGCGATTTTCCTCACAACGACCTCCCGTATCTTCAGTACAAAACTCCACCCCTACAGACACTGAGTCCCAGATCATCACCGCTCTCTGGGTGAAGACATTTTCCTCACAACCACCAACCCGCCGTATGTTTACTACAAAACTCCACCCCTACAGACACTGAGTCCCAGATCATCACAGCTCTCTGAGAGAAGAGGTTTTCCTCACTGTTCCCCTCATATCTTCACTACAAACTCCACCCCTACAGACACAGAGTCCCAGATCATCACCGCTCTCTGCGTGAAGAGATTTTCCACACAACCACCCCCAACCCCCTGCCGTAAGTTCAGTACAAAACTCCACCCCGACAGACACTGAGTCCCAGATTATCACTGCTCTCTGGGTGAACAGATTTTCCTCACTATTCCCCCCGTATCTTCAGTACAAAACTCCACCCCTACAGACACTGAGTCACAGATCATCACCACTCTCTGGGAGAAGAGATTTTCCTCAATGTTCCCCGCACCGTATCTTTAGTACAAAACTCCACCGGTACAGATACTGAGTCCCAGATCATCACCGCTCTCTGTGTGAAGACATTTTCCTCACAACCACCAACCCGCCGTATGTTTAGTACAAAACTCCACCCCTACAGACACTGAGTCCCAGATCATCACAGCTCTCTGAGAGAAGAGGTTTTCCTCACTGTTCCCCTCATATCTTCACTACAAACTCCACCCCTACAGACACAGAGTCCCAGATCATCACCGCTCTCTGCGTGAAGAGATTTTCCACACAACCACCCCCCCCCCCCCGCCGTTAGTTCAGTACAAAACTCCACCCCTACAGACACTGAGTCCCAGATTATCACTGCTCTCTGGGTGAACAGATTTTCCTCACTATTCCCCCCGTATCTTCAGTACAAAACTCCACCCCTACAGACACTGAGTCCCAGATCATCACCACTCCCTGGGAGAAGAGATTTTCCTCAATGTTCCCCGCAACGTATCTTTAGTACAAAACTCCACCGGTACAGATACTGAGTCCCAGATCATCACCGCTCACTGGGTGAAGAGATTTTCTTCACTGTTCCCCCCGTATCTTCAGCACAAAACTCCACCCCTACAGACACTGAGTCCCAGATCATCACCACTCTCTAAGTGAAGAGATTTTCCTCACTGTTCCACCGTATCTTCAGTACAACACTCCACCCCTACAGATACTGAGACCCAGATCATCACCGGTCTCTGGGTGAAGAGATTTTCCTAACAACCACCCCCTGTATTTTCAGTACAAAACTCCACCCCTACAGACACTGAGTCCCAGATCATCACCGCTCACTGGGTGAAGAGATTTTCCTCACTGTTCCCCCTGTATCTTCAGTACAAAACTCCACCCCTACAGACACTGAGTCCCAGATCATCACCGCTCTCTGGGTGAAGACATTTTCCTCACAACCACCAACCCGCTGTATCTTTAGTACAAAACTCCACCCCTACAGACACTGAGTCTCAGATCATCACAGCTCTCTGAGAGAAGAGGTTTTCCTCACTGTTCCCCTCATATCTTCGCTACAAACTCCACCCCTACAGACACTGAGTCCCAGATCATCACAGCTCTCTGAGAGAAGAGGTTTTCCTCACTGTTCCCCTCATATCTTCACTACAAACTCCACCCCTACAGACACAGAGTCCCAGATCATCACCGCTCTCTGCGTGAAGAGATTTTCCACACAACCACCCCCCACCCCCCGCCGTAAGTTCAGTACACAACTCCACCCCTACAGACACTGAGTCCCAGATTATCACTGCTCTCTGGGTGAACAGATTTTCCTCACTATTCCCCCCGTATCTTCAGTACAAAACTCCACCCCTACAGACACTGAGTCCCAGATCATCACCACTCTCTGGGAGAAGAGATTTTCCTCAATGTTCCCCGCACCGTATCTTTAGTACAAAACTCCACCGGTACAGATACTGAGTCCCAGATCATCACCGCTCACTGGGTGAAGAGATTTTCCTCACTGTTCCACCCGTATCTTCAGCACAAAAGTCCACCCCTACAGACACTGAGTCCCAGATCATCACCACTCTCTAAGTGAAGAGATTTTCCTCACTGTTCCCCCCGTATCTTCAGTACAACACTCCACCCCTACAGACACTGAGACCCAGATCATCACCGGTCTCTGGGTGAAGAGATTTTCCTCACTGTTCCCCCCGTACATTTAGTACAAAACTCCATTCCCACAGACACTGAGTCCCAGATCATCACCGCTGTCTGGGTGAAGAGATTTTCCTCACTGTTCCCCCCGTATCTTTAGTACAAAACTCCACCCCCACAGACACTGAGTCCCAGATCATCACTGCTCTCTGGGTGAAGACATTTTCCTCACTATTCCCCTCATACATTCAGTACAAAACTCCACCCCAAAAGACACTGCGTCCCAGATCATCACCGCTCTCTGGGTGAAGCGATTTTCCTCACAACGACCTCCCGTATCTTCAGTACAAAACTCCACCCCTACAGACACTGAGTCCCAGATCTGCACCGCTCTCTCGGTGAAGAGATTTTCCTCACTTTTCCCCCCGTATCTTTAGTACAAAACTCCACCCCTACAGACACTGTGTCCCAGATCATCACCACTCTCTGGGAGAAGAGATTTTCCTCAATGTTCCCCGCACCGTATCTTTAGTACAAAACTCCACCGGTACAGATACTGAGTCCCAGATCATCACCGCTCACTGGGTGAAGAGATTTTCCTCACTGTTCCACCCGTATCTTCAGCACAAAACTCCACCCCTACAGACACTGAGTCCCAGATCATCACCACTCTCTAAGTGAAGAGATTTTCCTCACTGTTCCCCCCGTATCTTCAGTACAACACTCCACCCCTACAGACACTGAGACCCAGATCATCACTGGTCTCTGTGTGAAGAGATTTTCCTAACAACCACCCCCTGTATTTTCAGTACAAAACTCCACCCCTACAGACACTGAGTCCCAGATCATCACCGCTCTCTGAGTGAAGAGATTTTCCTCACTGTTCCCCCGCGTATCTTCAGTACAAATCTCCACCCCTACAGACACTGAGTCCCAGATCATCACCGCTCTCTGGGTGAAGAGATTTTCCACACTGTTCCCCTCATATCTTTATTACAAAACTCCACCCCTACAGACACTGAGTCCCAGATCATCACCGCTCTCTGAGTGAAGAGATTTTCCTCACAGCGACCTCCCGTATCTTCAGTACAAAACTCCACCCCTACAGACACTGAGTCCCAGATCATCACCACTCTCTGGGTGAAGAGATTCTCCTCATTGTTCCCCTCATATCTTCAGTACAAAACTCCACCCCGACAGACACTGAGTCCAAGATCATCACCGCTTTCTGGATGAAGAGATTATCCTCACTGCTCCCCCTGTAACTTTAGTACAAAACTCCACCCCCACAGACACTGAGTTCCAGATCATCACCGCTCTCTGGCTGAAGAGATTTGCCTCACAACCACCCCCCGTACCTTCAGTACAAAACTCCACCCCTACAGACAGAGTCCCAGATCATCACCGCTCTCTGGGTGAAGAGGTTTTCCTCACTGTTCCCCACGTATTCTTAGGACAAAACTCCATTCCCACAGACACCGAGTCCCAGATCATTACCACTCTCTGGGTGAAGAGATTTTCCTCACTGCTCCCCCCGTATCTTCAGTACAAAACTCTACCCCTACAGACACTGAGTCCCAGATCATCACAGCTTCTTGGTGAAGAGATTTTCCTAACTGTTCCCCTCATACGATCAGTACAAAACTCCACCCCTTCAGACACTGAGTCCCAGATCATCACCGCTCTCTGGGTGAAGAGATTTTCCTCACAACCACCCCCTCCCTCCGTATGTTTAGTACAAAACTCCACCCCTACAGACACTGTGTCCCAGATCATCACCGCTCTCTGGGTGAAGCGATTTTCCTCACAACGACCTCCGGTATCTTCAGTACAAAACTCCACCCCTACAGACACTGAGTCCCATATCTGCACCGCTCTCTCGGTGAAGAGATTTTCCTCACTTTTCCCCCCGTATCTTTAGTACAAAACTCCACCCCTACAGACACTGAGTCCCAGATCATCACCGCTCTCTGGGTGAAGACATTTTCCTCACAACCACCAACCCGCCGTATGTTTAGTACAAAACTCCACCCCTACAGACACTGAGTCCCAGATCATCACCGCTCACTGGGTGAAGAGATTTTCCTCACTGTTCCCCCTGTATCTTCAGTACAAAACTCCACCCCTACAGACACTGAGTCCCAGATCATCACCGCTCTCTGGGTGAAGACATTTTCCTCACAACCACCAACCCGCTGTATCTTTAGTACAAAACTCCACCCCTACAGACACTGAGTCCCAGATCATCACAGCTCTCTGAGAGAAGAGGTTTTCCTCACTGTTCCCCTCATATCTTCACTACAAACTCCAACCCTACAGACACTGAGTCCCAGATCAGCACCGCTCTCTCAGTGAAGAGATTTTCCTCACTGTTCCCCCCGTATCTTTAGTACAAAACTCCACTCCTACAGACACTGAGTCCCAAATCATCACCGCTCTCTGGGTGAAGAGATTTTCCTCACAACCACTCCCTCCCTCCGTATGTTTCGTACAAAACTCCACCCCTACAGACACTGTGTCCCAGATCATCATCGCTCTCTGGGTGAAGCGATTTTCCTCACAACGACCTCCCGTATCTTCAGTACAAAACTCCACCCCTACAGACACTGAGTCCCAGATCAGCACCACTCTCTGGGTGAAGAGATTTTCCTCACTGTTCCCCCCGTATCTTTAGTACAAAACTCCACCCCTACAGACACTGAGTCCCAAATCATCACCGCTCTCTGGGTGAAGAGATTTTCCTCACAACCACCACCTCCCTCCGTATGTTTAGTACAAAACTCCACCCCTACAGACACTGTGTCCCAGATCATCATCCTCTCTGGGTGAAGCGATTTTCCTCACAACGACCTCCCGTATCTTCAGTACAAAACTCCACCCCTACAGACACTGAGTCACAGATCTGCACCGCTCTCTCGGTGAAGAGATTTTCCTCACTTTTCCCCCCGTATCTTTAGTACAAAACTCCACCCCTACAGACACTGAGTCCCAGATCATCACCGCTCTCTGGGTGAAGACATTTTCCTCACAACCACCAACCCGCCGTATGTTTACTACAAAACTCCACCCCTACAGACACTGAGTCCCAGATCATCACAGCTCTCTGAGAGAAGAGGTTTTCCTCACTGTTCCCCTCATATCTTCACTACAAACTCCACCCCTACAGACACAGAGTCCCAGATCATCACCGCTCTCTGCGTGAAGAGATTTTCCACACAACCACCCCCAACCCCCTGCCGTAAGTTCAGTACAAAACTCCACCCCGACAGACACTGAGTCCCAGATTATCACTGCTCTCTGGGTGAACAGATTTTCCTCACTATTCCCCCCGTATCTTCAGTACAAAACTCCACCCCTACAGACACTGAGTCACAGATCATCACCACTCTCTGGGAGAAGAGATTTTCCTCAATGTTCCCCGCACCGTATCTTTAGTACAAAACTCCACCGGTACAGATACTGAGTCCCAGATCATCACCGCTCTCTGTGTGAAGACATTTTCCTCACAACCACCAACCCGCCGTATGTTTAGTACAAAACTCCACCCCTACAGACACTGAGTCCCAGATCATCACAGCTCTCTGAGAGAAGAGGTTTTCCTCACTGTTCCCCTCATATCTTCACTACAAACTCCACCCCTACAGACACAGAGTCCCAGATCATCACCGCTCTCTGCGTGAAGAGATTTTCCACACAACCACCCCCCACCCCCCGCCGTTAGTTCAGTACAAAACTCCACCCCTACAGACACTGAGTCCCAGATGATCACTGCTCTCTGGGTGAACAGATTTTCCTCACTATTCCCCCCGTATCTTCAGTACAAAACTCCACCCCTACAGACACTGAGTCCCAGATCATCACCACTCCCTGGGAGAAGAGATTTTCCTCAATGTTCCCCGCACCGTATCTTTAGTACAAAACTCCACCGGTACAGATACTGAGTCCCAGATCATCACCGCTCACTGGGTGAAGAGATTTTCTTCACTGTTCCCCCCGTATCTTCAGCACAAAACTCCACCCCTACAGACACTGAGTCCCAGATCATCACCACTCTCTAAGTGAAGAGATTTTCCTCACTGTTCCGCCGTATCTTCAGTACAACACTCCACCCCTACAGACACTGAGACCCAGATCATCACCGGTCTCTGGGTGAAGAGATTTTCCTAACAACCACCCCCTGTATTTTCAGTACAAAACTCCACCCCTACAGACACTGAGTCCCAGATCATCACCGCTCACTGGGTGAAGAGATTTTCCTCACTGTTCCCCCTGTATCTTCAGTACAAAACTCCACCCCTACAGACACTGAGTCCCAGATCATCACCGCTCTCTGGGTGAAGACATTTTCCTCACAACCACCAACCCGCTGTATCTTTAGTACAAAACTCCACCCCTACAGACACTGAGTCTCAGATCATCACAGCTCTCTGAGAGAAGAGGTTTTCCTCACTGTTCCCCTCATATCTTCACTACAAACTCCACCCCTACAGACACTGAGTCCCAGATCATCACAGCTCTCTGAGAGAAGAGGTTTTCCTCACTGTTCCCCTCATATCTTCACTACAAACTCCACCCCTACAGACACAGAGTCCCAGATCATCACCGCTCTCTGCGTGAAGAGATTTTCCACACAACCACCCCCCACCCCCCGCCGTAAGTTCAGTACAAAACTCCACCCCTACAGACACTGAGTCCCAGATTATCACTGCTCTCTGGGTGAACAGATTTTCCTCACTATTCCCCCCGTATCTTCAGTACAAAACTCCACCCCTACAGACACTGAGTCCCAGATCATCACCACTCTCTGGGAGAAGAGATTTTCCTCAATGTTCCCCGCACCGTATCTTTAGTACAAAACTCCACCGGTACAGATACTGAGTCCCAGATCATCACCGCTCACTGGGTGAAGAGATTTTCCTCACTGTTCCACCCGTATCTTCAGCACAAAAGTCCACCCCTACAGACACTGAGTCCCAGATCATCACCACTCTCTAAGTGAAGAGATTTTCCTCACTGTTCCCCCCGTATCTTCAGTACAACACTCCACCCCTACAGACACTGAGACCCAGATCATCACCGGTCTCTGGGTGAAGAGATTTTCCTAACAACCACCCCTTGTATTTTCAGTACAAAACTCCACCCCTACAGACACTGAGTCCCAGATCATCACCGCTCTCTGAGTGAAGAGATTTTCCTCACTGTTCCCCCCGTATCTTCAGTACAAATCTCCACCCCTACAGACACTGAGTCCCAGATCATCACCGCTCTCTGGGTGAAGAGATTTTCCACACTGTTCCCCTCATATCTTTAGTACAAAACTCCACCCCTACAGACACTGAGTCCCAGATCATCACCGCTCTCTGAGTGAAGAGATTTTCCTCACAACGACCTCCCGTATCTTCAGTACAAAACTCCACCCCTACAGACACTGAGTCCCAGATCATCACCGCTCTCTGGGTGAAGAGATTCTCCTCATTGTTCCCCTCATATCTTCAGTACAAAACCCCACCCCGACAGACACTGAGTCCAAGATCATCACCGCTTTCTGGATGAAGAGATTATCCTCACTGCTCCCCCTGTAACTTTAGTACAAAACTCCACCCCCACAGACACTGAGTTCCAGATCATCACCGCTCTCTGGCTGAAGAGATTTGCCTCACAACCACCCCCCGTACCTTCAGTACAAAACTCCACCCCTACAGACAGAGTCCCAGATCATCACGGCTCTCTGGGTGAAGAGATTTTCCTCACTGTTCCCCGCGTATCCTTAGGACAAAACTCCATTCCCACAGACACCGAGTCCCAGATCATCACCACTCTCTGGGTGAAGAGATTTTCCTCACTGCTCCCCCCGTGTCTTCAGTACAAAACTCTACCCCTTTAGACACTGAGTCCCAGATCATCACTGCTCTCTGAGTGCAGAGATTTTCCTCACTGTTCGTGCTGTATATTCAGTACAAAACTCCACCCCTACAGACACTGAGTCCCAGATCATCACTGCTCTCTGAGTGAAGAGATTTACCTCACTGTTCCCCCCGTACATTTAGTACAAAACTCCATTCCCACAGACACTGAGTCCCAGATCATCACCGCTGTCTGGGTGAAGAGATTTTCCTCACTGTTCCCCCCGTATCTTTAGTACAAAACTCCACCCCCACAGACACTGAGTCCCAGATCATCACTGCTCTCTGGGTGAAGACATTTTCCTCACTGTTCCACTCATACGTTCAGTACAAAACTCCACCCCAAAAGACACTGCGTCCCAGATCATCACCGCTCTCTGGGTGAAGCTATTTTCCTCACAACGACCTCCCGTATCTTCAGTACAAAACTCCACCCCTACAGACACTGAGTCCCAGATCTGCACCGCTCTCTCAGTGAAGAGATTTTCCTCACTGTTCCCCCCGTATCTTTAGTACAAAACTCCACTCCTACAGACACTGAGTCCCAAATCATCACCGCTCTCTGGGTGAAGAGATTTTCCTCACAACCACCCCCTCCCTCCGTATGTTTCGTACAAAACTCCACCCCTACAGACACTGTGTCCCAGATCATCATCGCTCTCTGGGTGAAGCGATTTTCCTCACAACAACCTCCCGTATCTTCAGTACAAAACTCCACCCCTACAGACACTGAGTCCCAGATCAGCACCACTCTCTGGGTGAAGAGATTTTCCTCACTGTTCCCCCCGTATCTTTAGTACAAAACTCCACCCCTTCAGACACTGAGTCCCAAATCATCACCGCTCTCTGGGTGAAGAGATTTTCCTCACAACCACCCCCTCCCTCCGTATGTTTAGTACAAAACTCCACCCCTACAGACACTGTGTCCCAGATCATCACCTCTCTCTGGGTGAAGCGATTTTCCTCACAACGACCTCCCGTATCTTCAGTACAAAACTCCACCCCTACAGACACTGAGTCCCAGATCTGCACCGCTCTCTCGGTGAAGAGATTTTCCTCACTTTTCCCCCCGTATCTTTAGTACAAAACTCCACCCCTACAGACACTGAGTCCCAGATCATCACCGCTCTCTGGGTGAAGAGATTCTCCTCACTGTTCTCCTGATATCTTTAGTACAAAACTCTATCCTACAGACACTGAGTCCCAGATCTTCACAGCTCTCTGGATGAATTGATTTTCCTCACTGTTCCCCCCGTATCTTTAGTACAAAACTCCACCCCCACAGATACTGAGTTCCAGATTATCACAGCTCTCTGGCTAAAGAGATTTGCCTCACAACCACCCCCCGCCGTATCTTTAGTACAGATCTCCACCCCCACAGACACTGAGTTCCACATCATCACCGCTCTCTGGGTGAAGAGATTTTCCTCACAACCACCCCCCGTATCTTCAGTACAAATCTCCACCCCTACACACAGTGAGTCCCAGATCATCACCGCTCTCTGAGTGAAGAGATTTTCCTCACTGTTCCCCCCGTATCTTTAGTACCAAACTCCACCACCACAGACACTGAGTTCCGGATCATCACCGCTCTCTGGGTGAAGAGATTTTCCTCACAACCACCCCCCGTCCCGTCAGTAGAAAACTCCACCCCTACAGACACTGAGTCTCAGATCATCACCGCTCTCTGGGTGAAGAGGTTTTCCTCACTGTTCCCCTCATATCTTCAGTACAAAACTTCACCCCGACAGACACTGAGTCCCAGATCATCACCGCTCTCTGGCTGAAGAGATTTGCCTCACAACCACCCCCCGTTCCTTCAGTACAAAACTCTTACCCCACAGACACTGAGTCCCAGATCATCACCGCTCTCTGGCTGAAGAGATTTGCCTCACAACCACCCCCCGTTCCTTCAGTACAAAACTCTTACCCCACAGACACTGAGTCCCAGATCATCACCGCTCTCTGGGTGAAGAGATTTTCCTCACTGTTCCCCGCGTATCCTTAGGACAAAACTCCATTCCCACAGACACCGAGTCCCAGATCATCACCACTCTCTGGGTGAAGAGATTTTCCTCACTGCTCCCCCCGTATCTTCAGTACAATACTCTACCCCTTTAGACACTGAGTCCCAGATCATCACTGCTCTCTGAGTGCAGAGATTTTCCTCACTGTTCCTGCTGTATATGCAGTACAAAACTCCACCCCTACAGACACTGAGTCCCAGATCATCACTGCTCTCTGAGTGAAGAGATTTTCCTCACTGTTCCCCCCGTACATTTAGTACAAAACTCCATTCCCACAGACACTGAGTCCCAGATCATCACCGCTGTCTGGGTGAAGAGATTTTCCTCACTGTTCCCCCCGTATCTTTAGTACAAAACTCCACCCCCACAGACACTGAGTCCCAGATCATCACTGCTCTCTGGGTGAAGACATTTTCCTCACTGTTCCCCTCATACGTTCAGTACAAAACTCCACCCCAAAAGACACTGCGTCCCAGATCATCACCGCTCTCTGGGTGAAGCGATTTTCCTCACAACGACCTCCCGTATCTTCAGTACAAAACTCCACCCCTACAGACACTGAGTCCCAGATCAGCACCGCTCTCTCGGTGAAGAGATTTTCCTCACTGTTCCCCCCGTATCTTTAGTACAAAACTCCACCCCTACAGACACTGAGTCCCAAATCATCACCGCTCTCTGGGTGAAGAGATTTTCCTCACAACCACCCCCTCCCTCCGTATGTTTCGTACAAAACTCCACCCCTACAGACACTGTGTCCCAGATCATCACCGCTCTCTGGGTGAAGCGATTTTCCTCACAACGACCTCCCGTATTTTCAGTACAAAACTCCACCCCTACAGACACTGAGTCCCAGATCAGCACCACACTCTGGGTGAAGAGATTTTCCTCACTGTTCCCCCCGTATCTTTAGTACAAAACTCCACCCCTACAGACACTGAGTCCCAAATCATCACCGCTCTCTGGGTGAAGAGATTTTCCTCACAACCACCCCCTCCCCCCGTATCTTTAGTACCAAACTCCACCACCACAGACACTGAGTTCCAGATCATCACCGCTCTCTGGGTGAAGAGATTTTCCTCACAACCACCCCCCGTCCCGTCAGTAGAAAACTCCACCCCTACAGACACTGAGTCTCAGATCATCACCGCTCTCTGGGTGAAGAGGTTTTCCTCACTGTTCCCCTCATATCTTCAGTACAAAACTTCACCCCGACAGACACTGAGTCCCAGATCATCACCGCTCTCTGGCTGAAGAGATTTGCCTCACAACCACCCCCCGTTCCTTCAGTACAAAACTCTTACCCCACAGACACTGAGTTCCAGATCATCACCGCTCTCTGGGTGAAGAGATTTTCCTCACTGTTCCCCGCGTATCCTTAGGACAAAACTCCATTCCCACAGACACCGAGTCCCAGATCATCACCACTCTCTGGGTGAAGAGATTTTCCTCACTGCTCCCCCCGTATCTTCAGTACAAAACTCTACCCCTTTAGACACTGAGTCCCAGATCATCACTGCTCTCTGAGTGCAGAGATTTTCCTCACTGTTCCTGCTGTATATTCAGTACAAAACTCCACCCCTACAGACACTAAGTCCCAGATCATCACTGCTCTCTGAGTGAAGAGATTTTCCTCACTGTTCCCCCCATACATTTAGTACAAAACTCCATTCCCACAGACACTGAGTCCCAGATCATCACCGCTGTCTGGGTGAAGAGATTTTCCTCACTGTTCCCCCCGTATCTTTAGTACAAAACTCCACCCCCACAGACACTGAGTCCCAGATCATCACTGCTCTCTGGGTGAAGACATTTTCCTCACTGTTCCCCTCATACGTTCAGTACAAAACTCCACCCCAAAAGACACTGCGTCCCAGATCATCACCGCTCTCTGGGTGAAGCGATTTTCCTCACAACGACCTCCCGTATCTTCAGTACAAAACTCCACCCCTACAGACACTGAGTCCCAGATCAGCACCGCTCTCTCGGTGAAGAGATTTTCCTCACTGTTCCCCCCGTATCTTTAGTACAAAACTCCACCCCTACAGACACTGAGTCCCAAATCATCACCGCTCTCTGGGTGAAGAGATTTTCCTACACAACCACCCCCTCCCTCCGTATGTTTCGTACAAAACTCCACCCCTACAGACACTGTGTCCCAGATCATCACCGCTCTCTGGGTGAAGCGATTTTCCTCACAACGACCTCCCGTATCTTCAGTACAAAACTCCACCCCTACAGACACTGAGTCCCAATCATCACCGCTCTCTGGGTGAAGAGATTTTCCTCACAACCACCCCCTCCCTCCGTATGTTTAGTACAAAACTCCACCCCTACAGACACTGTGTCCCAGATCATCACTGCTCTCTGGGTGAAGCGATTTTCCTCACAACGACCTCCCTTATCTTCAGTACAAAACTCCACCCCTACAGACACTGAGTCCCAGATCTGCACCGCTCTCTCGGTGAAGAGATTTTCCTCACTTTTCCCCCCGTATCTTTAGTACAAAACTCCACCCCTACAGACACTGAGTCCCAGATCATCACCGCTCTCTGGGTGAAGAGATTCTCCTCACTGTTCTCCTGATGTCTTTAGTACAAAACTCCATCCTACAGACACTGAGTCCCAGATCTTCACCGCTCTCTGGATGAATTGATTTTCCTCACTGTTCCCCCCGTATCTTTAGTACAAAACTCCACCCCCACAGACACTGAGTTCCAGATTATCACAGCTCTCTGGCTAAAGAGATTTGCCTCACAACCACCCCCCGCCGTATCTTTAGTACAGATCTCCACCCCCACAGACACTGAGTTCCACATCATCACCGCTCTCTGGGTGAAGAAATTTTCCTCACAACCACCTCCCCCATATCTTCAGTACAAAACTCCACCCCTACAGACACTGAGTCCCAGATCATCACCGCTCTCTGGGTGAAGAGATTTTCCTCACAACGACCTCCCGTATCTTTAGTGCAAAACTCCACCCCAACAGACACTGAGTTCCAGATCATCACCGGTCTCTGGGTGAAGAGATTTTCCTCACAACCACCCTCCATATCTTTAGTACAAAACTCCATCCCTACAGAAATTGTGTCCCAGATCATCACCGCTCTCTGGGTGAAGAGGTTTTCCTCACTGTTCCCCTCATATCTTCAGTACAAAACTGCATTCCCACAGACACTGAGTCCCAGATCATCACCGCTCTCTGAGTGAAGAGATTTTCCTCACTGTTTCGCCCGTATCTTTAGTACAAAACTCCACCACTACAGGCACTGAGTCCGAGATCATCACCGCTCTCTGGGTGAAGAGATTTTCCTCACAACCAGCCCCTGTATCTTCAGTACAAAACTCCACCCCTACAGACACTGAGTCCCAGATGCTCACCGCTCTCTGGGTGAAGAGATTTTCCTCACAACCACCCCCTGTATCTTCAGTACAAAACCCCACCCCTACAGACACTGAGTCCCAGATCATCACCGCTCTCTGCGTGAAGAGATTTTCCACACAACCACCCCCCACCCCCCGCCGTTAGTTCAGTACAAAACTCCACCCCTACAGACACTGAGTCCCAGATTATCACTGCTCTCTGGGTGAACAGATTTTCCTCACTATTCCCCCCGTATCTTCAGTACAAAACTCCACCCCTACAGACACTGAGTCCCAGATCATCACCACTCTCTGGGAGAAGAGATTTTCCTCAATGTTCCCCGCACCGTATCTTTAGTACAAAACTCCACCGGTACAGATACTGAGTCCCAGATCATCACCGCTCACTGGGTGAAGAGATTTTCCTCACTGTTCCACCCGTATCTTCAGCACAAAAGTCCACCCCTACAGACACTGAGTCCCAGATCATCACCACTCTCTAAGTGAAGAGATTTTCCTCACTGTTCCCCCCGTATCTTCAGTACAACACTCCACCCCTAGAGACACTGAGACCCAGATCATCACCGGTCTCTGGGCGAAGAGATTTTCCTAACAACCACCCCCTGTATTTTCAGTACAAAACTCCACCCCTACAGACACTGAGTCCCAGATCATCACCGCTCTCTGAGTGAAGAGATTTTCCTCACTGTTCCCCCCGTATCTTCAGTACAAATCTCCACCCCTACAGACACTGAGTCCCAGATCATCACCGCTCTCTGGGTGAAGAGATTTTCCACACTGTTCCCCTCATATCTTTAGTACAAAACTCCACCCCTACAGACACTGAGTCCCAGATCATCACCGCTCTCTGAGTGAAGAGATTTTCCTCACAACGACCTCCCGTATCTTCAGTACAAAACTCCACCCCTACAGACACTGAGTCCCAGATCATCACCGCTCTCTGGGTGAAGAGATTCTCCTCATTGTTCCCCTCATATCTTCAGTACAAAACTCCACCCCGACAGACACTGAGTCCAAGATCATCACCGCTTTCTGAATGAAGAGATTATCCTCACTGCTCCCCCTGTAACTTTAGTACAAAACTCCACCCCCACAGACACTGAGTTCCAGATCATCACCGCTCTCTGGCTGAAGAGATTTTCCTCACAACCACCCCCCGTACCTTCAGTACAAAACTCCACCCCTACAGACAGAGTCCCAGATCATCACCGCTCTCTGGGTGAAGAGATTTTCCTCACTGTTCCCCGCGTATCCTTAGGACAAAACTCCATTCCCACAGACTCCGAGTCCCAGATCATCACCACTCTCTAGGTGAAGAGATTTTCCTCACTGCTCCCCCTGTATCTTCAGTACAAAACTCTACCCCTACAGACACTGAGTCCCAGATCATCACCGGTCTCTGGGTGAAGAGATTTTCCTCACAACCACCCTCCATATCTTTAGTACAAAACTCCATCCCTACAGAAATTGTGTCCCAGATCATCACCGCTCTCTGGGTGAAGAGGTTTTCCTCACTGTTCCCCTCATATCTTCAGTACAAAACTGCATTCCCACAGACACTGAGTCCCAGATCATCACCGCTCTCTGAGTGAAGAGATTTTCCTCACTGTTTCGCCCGTATCTTTAGTACAAAACTCCACCACTACAGGCACTGAGTCCGAGATCATCACCGCTCTCTGGGTGAAGAGATTTTCCTCACAACCAGCCCCTGTATCTTCAGTACAAAACTCCACCCCTACAGACACTGAGTCCCAGATGCTCACCGCTCTCTGGGTGAAGAGATTTTCCTCACAACCACCCCCTGTATCTTCAGTACAAAACCCCACCCCTACAGACACTGAGTCCCAGATCATCACCGCTCTCTGCGTGAAGAGATTTTCCACACAACCACCCCCCACCCCCCGCCGTTAGTTCAGTACAAAACTCCACCCCTACAGACACTGAGTCCCAGATTATCACTGCTCTCTGGGTGAACAGATTTTCCTCACTATTCCCCCCGTATCTTCAGTACAAAACTCCACCCCTACAGACACTGAGTCCCAGATCATCACCACTCTCTGGGAGAAGAGATTTTCCTCAATGTTCCCCGCACCGTATCTTTAGTACAAAACTCCACCGGTACAGATACTGAGTCCCAGATCATCACCGCTCACTGGGTGAAGAGATTTTCCTCACTGTTCCACCCGTATCTTCAGCACAAAAGTCCACCCCTACAGACACTGAGTCCCAGATCATCACCACTCTCTAAGTGAAGAGATTTTCCTCACTGTTCCCCCCGTATCTTCAGTACAACACTCCACCCCTAGAGACACTGAGACCCAGATCATCACCGGTCTCTGGGTGAAGAGATTTTCCTAACAACCACCCCCTGTATTTTCAGTACAAAACTCCACCCCTACAGACACTGAGTCCCAGATCATCACCGCTCTCTGAGTGAAGAGATTTTCCTCACTGTTCCCCCCGTATCTTCAGTACAAATCTCCACCCCTACAGACACTGTGTCCCAGATCATCACCGCTCTCTGGGTGAAGAGATTTTCCACACTGTTCCCCTCATATCTTTAGTACAAAACTCCACCCCTACAGACACTGAGTCCCAGATCATCACCGCTCTCTGAGTGAAGAAATTTTCCTCACAACGACCTCCCGTATCTTCAGTACAAAACTCCACCCCTACAGACACTGAGTCCCAGATCATCACCGCTCTCTGGGTGAAGAGATTCTCCTCATTGTTCCCCTCATATCTTCAGTACAAAACTCCACCCCGACAGACACTGAGTCCAAGATCATCACCGCTTTCTGAATGAAGAGATTATCCTCACTGCTCCCCCTGTAACTTTAGTACAAAACTCCACCCCCACAGACACTGAGTTCCAGATCATCACCGCTCTCTGGCTGAAGAGATTTGCCTCACAACCACCCCCCGTACCTTCAGTACAAAACTCCACCCCTACAGACAGAGTCCCAGATCATCACCGCTCTCTGGGTGAAGAGATTTTCCTCACTGTTCCCCGCGTATCCTTAGGACAAAACTCCATTCCCACAGACTCCGAGTCCCAGATCATCACCACTCTCTAGGTGAAGAGATTTTCCTCACTGCTCCCCCTGTATCTTCAGTACAAAACTCTACCCCTTTAGACACTGAGTCCCAGATCATCACTGCTCTCTGAGTGCAGAGATTTTCCTCACTGTTCCTGCTGTATATTCAGTACAAAACTCCACCCCTACAGACAGAGTCCCAGATCATCACCGCTCTCTGGCTGAAGAGATTTGCCTCACAACAACCTCCCGTATCTTTAGTGCAAAACTCCGCCTCAACAGACACTGAGTTCCAGATCATCACCGCTCTCTGGCTGAAGAGATTTTCCTCACAACCACCCTCCATATCTTCAGTACCAAACTCCACCCCTACAGACACTGAGTCCCAGATCATCACCGCTCTCTGGGTGAAGAGATTTTCCTCACTGTTCCCCTCATATCTTTAGTACAAAACTCCATCCCTACAGAAACTGTGTCCCAGATCATCACCACTCTCTGGGTGAAGAGATTTTCCTCACTGTTCCCCCCGTATCCTTAGTACAAAACTGCATTCCCACAGACACTGAGTCCCAGATCATCACTGCTCTCTGAGTGAAGAGATTTTCCTCACTGTTCCCCTCATATCTTCAGTACAGAACTCCACCCCTACAGGCACTGAGTCCCAGATCATCACTGCTCTCTGGGTTAAGAGATTTTCCGCACAACCACCCCCTGTATCTTCAGTACAAAACTCCAGCCCTACAGACACTGAGTCCCAGATCATCACCGCTCTCTGGGTGAAGAGATTTTCCTCACAACCACCCCCCGTATCTTTAGTGCAAAACTCCACCCCTACAGACATTGAGTCCCAGATCATCACCGCTGACTGGGTGAAGAGATTTTCCTCACTGTTCCCCCCGTACCTTTAGTACAAAACTCCACCCATACGGACACTCAGTCGCATATCATCACCGCTCTCTGGGTGAAGAGGTTTTCCTCACACCTCTCTTTTATCTTTTGCACAAGTTTTTAACTAGTGTGCCCAGTCCTTGACCTCTCTGCCAATAGAAACAATTCCCCCCATAACCCCATCTGAACCCCTCATGACTTTGTCCACCTCCACAACATCTCCCCTCAACCTTATTTGCTCCAGGAAGAACAAGCCCAGTCTAACCCTGCAGCTGGGACCCCTGATCCCCAGAACCATTCCCGTAAATCACTTCACTTGTCACTTCAGTGCACACAAAATGCTGGAGGAACTCAGCAGGTCAGGCAGCATCTATGGAAATGAACAAACAGTTTACATTTCAGGCTGAGACCTTACTTCAGGCCTGACGAGAAAGGGGGAAGATGCCAGAGTAAAAAGATGAGAAGAGGGGTAGAAGCAGAGCTAGAAGGTGATGGGTGAAGCCAGGTAGGTGGGAAAGGTAAAGGGCCGAACAGGAAGGAATGTGACTGGAGAGGAGAATGGACTACAGGCAAAAGGGTAGGAGGAGGGGACCCAGGTGGAGGTGAGAAGAGGTAAGAGGCCAGAGTGGGGAATAGAGGAAAATGGGAGGGAGAAGGAATTTTATTTTACTGGAA